>NW_006793856.1:2760431-2767398 GCF_000442215.2 Lipotes vexillifer | reverse complement strand
TTTTTTTTGCTTTTTTTTTTTTTTTTTTTTTGCGGTACGCGGGCCTCTCACTGCTGTGGCCTCTCCCGTTGCGGAGCGCAGGCTCCGGACACCCAGGCTCAGCGGCCATGGCTCACGGGCCCAGCCGCTCCGCGGCACGTGGGATCTTCCCGGACCGGGGCGCGAACCCGCGGTCCCTGCATCGGCAGGCGGACTCTCAACCGCTGCGCCACCAGGGAAGCCCCCTCCTAGGGTTTTAAAACCACACCTAAGGTCTCCAGCCTCGCGTCCTGCTCTCCATCATGTCTGCCTGCCCTGAGCTAGTCCTCCTGTAACCTCAGCTCTTCTTCCCGCTTTCTAACTCCAGCTTCAGCCTCTAGCTGGGCATCGGTGGCCACCCAGCCGTCCAGCAGAAGCCGCCCGCCGTGCAGCCATTCGCTTCCTTCCAGCCCGCGGCGCATCCTGCGCAGCTCCTCAAACCAGCGCGGGAAGCCAGCCGGCGCTCTCGGCTTCCCCAGACGCGCGAGGTGGTCCACGGGCATCTAAACCCAGGCCACCCCTCCCCACACGGAGGTCAACAGCCAACCTGTGCCTCTTTCCCAAGATCCATTTCTTCGGTCTCCTGGCTGGTTCACCAACTGCGGAATGGCAAACTCCGGAGCTTCCCGGATGAAATCTAAAACTAGCCCCCATACCCAGAGGGCAAGGAGAAGCCAAAGAAAGAGGCAGCCCACTCCGGACTGGTAGGCGGCAGTTTTAACAAGCAAGGGAATTTACTTACCAGGCTTGCCTTGGCGGCCGCAAGACAAATAACTGTCCGTCCCTGCCCGCCAGCATCTTAAGTGTATATAGAATCCTTAACGGGGTTTAATCAGGTATGCATCTGAATAAGCTCAACACCACATTGTTCTCAAGCCTACATCCTTGAAAACTGCTCCCACTGTGTGAACAGTGGGTGAAATATACACTCAAAGGACAGGGGAGGGTGTGAAGAGCCTCCAATTGCCCTGGTCCAGCTATTGGGTCAACCAGCGGTCACATCCTCTCAATGACCTCCTCCAACGCCAGATACATCATGTAAGTGAATGATACAGTATTTGTTTTGTGTGTGTCTGGCTTACTTCACTTAACATAATGTTTTCAACTTTCATCCATGCTGTAGCATATGTTAGAATTTCATTCATTTTTAAAGCTGAATAATATTCTATTGTATGTATATACCACATTTTGTTTGTCCACTCATCCATGGATGGACACTGGATTCCTTCCACCTTTGGCTGTTATGAATAATGCAGCTATGCACGTGGGTGTCCCTGCTTTCAGGTCTTCGGGGTATATCCCCAGAAATGGAATTGCACTACATGCTGGATCACTGGGCTCCCTTTCTCAGAGTTTATCTCAATTCCCCTGCGTCTTCAATCTTTGCTCAAAGCCAAGCAAAACCCCATCCTGGGATCCATGCTGTTTTCACTGTCCTTGCTGCAGGTGGCTGGGCTGTTGGAACAACTCGTACAGCCACATAGATTGGCTGGAGTATGGGGCCCACAACACTGCCCAACAATTCTTCCATTGCTCTAGAACTCCATAGCCCAACCCCGCAGTGGCTATTTCAAGCCTTTACCACACTCCTCCAGCCGCACACCTTCCTGGCTTCTCTCTGCTCAACACCTTACTTCACCTCTTAAAGCGAGGTTCCCCAATCTCCTTCATTCACATTGCACCTTCATGATTTTTGCTCTAATCATTTACCCTGGAACTATCATTTAGTATGTCTCTTTAAATCATTTAATTATTTATTTATTGGCAATAACATCCGGAAGGGTCCCAGTTGTGCTATACAAGATTTTTTTTTTTTTTTTTTTTTTTTGGCTGTGTTGGATCTTTGTTGCTGCGCAGGCTTTTCTCTAGTTACGGCGAGCGGGGGCTACTCTTCGTTGCGGTGCGCGGGCTTCTCATTGCGGTGGCTTCTCTTGTTGCGGAGCACGGGCTCTAGGGGCACAGGCTTCAGTAGTTATAGTACGTGGGCTCAATATCTGTAGCTAGTGGGCTCCAGAGCACAGGCTCAGTAGTTGTGGCACACGGGCTTCGTTGCTCCGCGGCATGTGGGATCTTCCCGGACTAGGGCTCGAACCCTGCACTGGCAGGCGGATTCTTAACCACTAGGCCACCAGGGAAGTCCCCAAGATATTTTTTCTATAACACAGCTATTGAAAATGTTCATTCAGACACCACTTACAATTATTACCACCAGTAAGTATACCATAATTTGGAAAACTGTCTTCTGTGAATGAGATGAATGGCATTGAGAGCGTACCTGTTCATCCTCTACAAGCTCTCCTACATCCACACCCAGGAGATCCCACCATCTGGAATCTTAACTCCATCACCCATTGTCCTATTAGGAAACTTGATCCATCAGGAGCCTCCTCTCTCCTCCCACATTTTGATCTCTTTCAGCTCTTCTGGTTCCCATCGCTTGTGCTAGGACTTCATCACCTGTCCCACTTAAGCCTCCACGCTCTTCTTTCATCACACCCTACCTCTCACTTCTTGCACAGAAACACTAAACTGCTTGAGTTTTTAGCACATATTGTTTTCTCTCACCTTCTTACCGTTGCCCAGGGTCTTTTCTCGGTCTATAATTCCTTTCTCTACCTCCCCACCTCATCTGAAAAAAAAAGATAAGAATCTATGGACTGAAAGAGGATAAGAGGTTTGATTTCTTTCTTTTTATGATCTCTAACTTTAAATGGACACAACATACGGACAGGTTATATACATTTGCTCAGTTTTACCACCATCCCTCATTCCCAGGCACCATTCTTTTATAAAACTCTATTATAAAATTTTTTATATTTTTTCCATTCTTTACTCTGGCATCAAAAGACCTTGTGGATGTATAATACTGACAATAACACTACCAAGTCCACAAGTTCAGCTCTGAGTACAAAGTAAAAGAAATGTGTCCAAAATGCCTTTTGCCACAATATAAAGTCACTCTCAGCAGATATAACATATTTTTTCTATGTAACATAAATTAAATCTTTAAACCATATCTTGTTGCTAAAAGTGCTCTCTAATTTTATCTAGATATCAGACAATATAAATATTTAAAGTTTGTTACACTTAATGTAATGATCTTTCCATTACCAATTAATAATTATAGAATTACTATATATAATGCTTTTGATTTGCTCAAATTATTTGACCAAGGTAATCTTTCCTAGAAGACTTCAAATGGATGGATTTTGTTATCAAGATTTTTGTTCATGTTAATATATGTAGGAAAAAAAAAATCTAAAGTCAAATTTTTAAAATAATTCAACAGTGTTTATAGGAAAAATACTCCGTTATAGAGAGAGACCTAAGCCTGTTGAAGGTCTTATGAAATTTCTTCCTAAGTTTTATTTTTCCAAGGTCACAGGAGGAACAGAAATTTTAGTTTGCCACCTCAGTTTCCAAGTCTAATACCTGCAACTTTTTATTGCAACAGTAAAGCAGCAGAAATTACAAGAACTTTCTTTCTTGCTACAGACTGCCCATAAATCCTACATTCCACTGGATTCTGGACAGTGGGTACTGGATGAGGCACATTTCAAGTGCCAGTTTTTTATAGAACATGTCTACAAAAAGATTAATCATTTTAATGTTGTTCATAGTTATCCTTGAAACCTGGTACGCTAGTAGTTAGAAAATATCCTATATTTTATGCTTCAAAGTTCTCAACCTATAAGAACATTTTTTGTTCTTTCACACATCTCACATCATTTCATCGCAGCCATAATCTTGGTTGTGTGGCAAGTGCCTTCTTTTCTTATTCCACTTCCTTCTGAGAGAGAATTGCCTTAGTCTGCATTTGGGGAAGCCATATGCTTCAGGGGAAGCTGGGTAATTCTGCCTCTGCTGTGATAATGAGATTGCCTTTGTCAGTGACTGGTTTGTGAATGACAAAGAAATGTGAGGGCAAATCTCCGAGGGACTCTAGGGAGGTTTTAAAGCACACTAGGGGAACCCCTCTCGTTTCCTGTCTCTGGAAGCTGAAGCCACAGAGGAAGAAAGTGAGCCCATGAGAGGCTGTAGGCCAAAGGCCCAGGCATTAAAGGGAGTGGATGGAAGGGAGGAGACAGAGGGCAAAATACTTATAAACAATAGACAATATATATAAACGTAAAATAAATATATAGAAAAGTGTACAATGGCACACTGACATAGATCCTTAATGCAACCAAAACTCCAAAGCAGTAGCACACCTCAACAAAAGAGAGACTGATGCAAAAAACATCAAGGAATGAACTACAACTACATGTATCCCCTCACCATGTATCCTCTCTTATCGACTCTCTTCATCTCCCGCAACTGTAGCAACTTTATCTAGTCTTGGGGCTGGGGCGTTACCTGGATCTGTCCAATAGTCTTCTATGCCTCTTGTTTGTGTCACAGGGTTATTATACTTGGGTGCTTCAGAGTTCTGATTTTTGACACTGATTTTCTTACAACTCAAAATCTTTTTATCTTCAACTACTGTCCCTGCCATGAATGTCACATGTGCATTTGAGAACATGAAACTGAAATTGACTTTTTTTTTTATTACTCAAGACCCTTACTTGATAGTCCTGGCATTGCTGTTCTAATAAGCAGACGCTGAGAACACTTAGTACTACCTTCCCTGCTGCCTGGCTAGAGAACGCATGGTATGACTCACAGGTAGATCAAGGAAAGAAGTATAGATTAATATTTTAGGTTATCATCTCATTACACTAAAGAAAAGTTTGCAATTATTTTGATATCTTATTTCAAAATAAGTATGGAAAAATGTAAGACATTTTCCTTTAACTTATCCTAAATATGTGAAATAGAACGTTTATTGATGATGTATTGATGAACAGCAAACCTATTCATGAAAACCCTGATTCATTTTTATTTTCAGTTTAATTTTGACATATTGTGAGGGTCCTTTGTTAAAGATATGATGTCAAGTTAAAACATTTCTTAAGTATATTTCCAATGGGACAACCTTATCCAACAAAAATCCAAAGTTCCAATTTGCCCAGCCAATTTGATGTAGTCCTGATGTGGATGTAGATCAGGACTGCAACAGTAACATGGGCATCAGTCCCAACCTTGGCTCTTTCTGTTGAAGAACATTTCCAGTTTGCACTGGGAGCTGAATATTTTGCTCTATAAGGGAACAGCCCTACCCAGGCTGCCAGCATCCAGGGTTTCAATGCAGTTTAATCCAGTCCCTCCACACAGTGTCTTTTCCTATCAGGTTACTTTCTCCTTTCCTGGATTTCAGAGCCAGGTGACCTAGGTCAACTCACCACAATAGTGCTTCCTTGTATAAGAGCTTGATGGGAAAGAATGAAGTCTACAACTTGTCAACTCATTTCTGCTTGTGGCACTGCCAAATTTGGGGGCGAATTTCACTTCTGTTTTGCTCTACACGCCAGTGAATGGTTGGGCCATCCTTGGGGCTCCCTTATTCGTTACTCTTCTCTTCCCATTCTGTCTGTCAAGTGAAGTTCTTGGTTCGAGACATAACACACAAGGCACTGCCGTAAGATTACTCGGCCTGCTGTGACAGTCAGCTTGATCATTAGGGTCCCTGGAGCTGACCAAAGAACCATGATCAGAATCTTCATCCTTTGGCTAATGTTGAAAAAAGCACTGATGTCATATCCCATACAGTTTATAGGCTGTGATTTACCGCTGCTGGACAATTATTGTATTCATCGTTTAATTATTACATATAAAGCTGTCATGAACGTCTGTATAAAGAATTTTTCCTTCAGTTGAATTTTTTCCACGTGATAAATTCCCATACATGAGATTAATAAAAGTACTACAAATTACAATTATGACAATTGTATAGAAATAAAATTTAGGGTAAAACCTATTTTAGAAAAAAAGAGAACACAACTTGCCTGAAAATTTGTGGCACCTCTGCGTGGGGCCAAGACCTGGGAGGAAAGTGTCAAAATGAAAATTGTATTAAGGTAATGAGATTAGGAGTGATTTTTTTTTTCAAAAATTTATAAAATGATGTTAAATTTTGCTGCAATTTTTTAAAAGAGCACTGAAGTTTTCTAATTATAGGGGACATGAGTTTCTCATTGAAAAAGTATTTATTCTTATTCTCTGAAGAGTATGTGGAAAAAGAGTGGGTTTTCTTCAGAACATTAGAGCTTTTAACGACATAGTCAAACTATACTGGTATTGTTTGCTGGGGTTTCAATAGTTGAAAAGTATCTAAAGAACAATAACAACAACAAAAAGAATCTCAAAGTACCCTGTTTTTATTGTGCTGCTCTTTGTCATAAATGTGCACATTTGGGGAGTTGTAATAATGACTGATCTACTAATTCAACATAATTGAATAATCATTTTTTCATATTTTAGTCTTCATTCATTCAGATCTGAATTTAGTTTACATCTTGTATGTAGATTCCAGAGGAAAGACAAAGCAAACAGTGAGAAGGAAAAAACACTGAGGGTCAGGTGGATTTGCTTTGTGTGAACAAGTAATAAAACATTTCCTCTATTTGTAAAATTGTCTTAAAGGATGGAGAATAGCATTAATGTGTTCTAGTAGCTTACTTTAAATCAGCATTTAAACTTTAAGTCTTTGTTTCTTTTGCTTCTAAGTATCATTATGTATCACTTTGTCCTTACTTCTACAATTAGGTAATCTCTAGCATTTGTTTTATGCTATTTGTTTTAAGCTTTTGTTTTATGTCTAGAATGCCCACGTTTGCTAAAGTAGATACTATTTTTAAAAATTAATGTGCCTCATTAATTTCATTCTGAAATCACAGTACAAAAGTGCTGTAGACTGCTGCTGTGAATGCTGGGTGTTTCTTTTCTTTTTTTGGAGGGGGGAGGTTGTATGTTTTGGTTTTGGTTTGGTTTGGCTTTTTGCTTAAGATTTTATGCTGTATGGGGCGTGTGTGTGTGTGTGTGTGTGTGTGAGATTTGGTAAGGTTCAGCA
>NW_006793856.1:2731530-2760324 GCF_000442215.2 Lipotes vexillifer | reverse complement strand
CAGCAGGGGAAATACAAGGAAAAAGAAGTTACAAGAAGATAGTTTCTATCAACTCGTATTTGCCAATATGGAAGAGAGTTTTGCAAATAGGTCACTCATTAAAAGTTTATATGGTAAATTCAGGAAGGCTCATCCCGGGGAGAGCAAGAATGAAGGTTTTATAGAGCATTCTGGGTGGGCAGAAGCGTCCGCAGAACCCAAAGCTTATGTAAACCATTGCTCTTTCAAATACCCCTCTAGCTCCTCGGTGAACATTCAGCTACGCCTTACCCTGAAGTAAACACACTCAAGAATCAAAGGAAGACAAACTCGGTTACACAATTCAACAAACTATTCATTTCTCATGCCCCTTTTACAGATATGTGAATGCTAAAGAATGCTGGACCTGGAGGAGAGAGGGATGTACAATAAATTACTTAAGGAATTAGCAGTACTTTTTATTTTCTTGCAGCCGCATGGCACAGGGAAACCGGCTCGGTTCTTTGTGACCGCCTGGAGGGGTGGGATAGGGAGGGTGGGAGGGAGGGAGACAAAGAGGGAAGAGATATGGGAACATATGTATATGTATAACTGATTCACTTTGTTATAAAGCAGGAACTAACACACCATTGTAAAGCAATTATACCTCAATAAAGATGTTAAAAAAAAAACAAAAAAAAACCCTTGTCTTCAGAAAGTAAACTAATCAAAAACCAAAAAAAAAAAAAAAAAGAATGTCATCTTTTGCATCTTTAAAGATTTTCAAAAGTCACCCCCAAATCTGTGGCATGATCAACAACAATATACACTAGAGATGGAAACATCTAAGATTTTTTTAAAGCACTTTTAATTTTTATGGACATGGGCAACTAAATAGATGATCTGCTTCCTTAGGAAAGCATAAAACACTTCTCCAGTAAAAGCTAAAAATGATTCCTACCTCCAAGAATCTTGCTAGCTTTATTTCCCAGGTATTTTTAGAAAAATTTCAGTTTATGGGCTCCATTGTACCTCTGGACTCTTTAGTCTCATAATTCAAGGTCACCACTTTATAGTTTTCTGGGTAACCTTGTTCCTAGAATTCTCCTTCCAAGCTCCCATCACCAGGGCTCTGGCTCTTATACTTTCCACACAGCATCAAGTCCAGGGCTTAATAATCATAAGGCTTTACCTGCTTCTATTAGCATTCTTGAGATACATTAAAATAAATAGCCAATGACTAAAATTGCTTGGATTTTTCTCCACTCTAAATGACTTATAAGATTACATACTTACTTGAACAGTCACATGAGAATTTCTTGACATTATTTTTCCTGGTTTAGATTTTTAGTTAACTACACAATTGAAATCCCTGTTATATGACAAGAGATTTTTGAATGAAACCTGGAAGTTTCACATTATGTTTTGAGACTGGATCTTAATGAATACCTTCTGTTTTAGAGGGCTTTCTCTGGCCAGGAAAAGAAGTTGCTGCCTTGTTACTGCAGACAGAGTGGAAGCCCAGGTCTCCCGCTCGGCCTGCACTGACACCCAAGGAGGGGGCCCCCTCATTACTGCTGAGGAGGGAAGGGTATTCCAGCTCCTCACATGGTGCCCACTAACCCTGAGGAGGGGTGGCCTTGTTATCACTGGATGGCGAAAGTCCTAACTCCCCTCTAGGCCTCTTCTGACACCCAAGTGCAAGCTCCCTACTTGGTCTTCTCAGCCCAGTGGAGGGAGGGTGCCTCGTTACAGCCTGGCAAGCATGGAAGTCTAGGCTCCCCACTTTGTTGGTGAAGGTAGCAATGGAACCATGTTTATTTTCTGTGTGTTTGGCTGCAGCAGAGTGGCTATTGTCTAACAGTTTTCTGTCTTGTTAGGTTGGCCCTTTCCTGGTCCTGTGTAGAGAGATCAGAGTTTTGCTGGGGGCTGTTTGTGTCTGTGGCCTTTAGTGTTTCAGGGATGCTGGCTTCTTTGGCTCCATGTCTGGGATATACAAAGCAAGGAAAACTCAGGGAACTCACCCCCATGTTGTCTCCTTGGTCCCAAGGTTCCTGGCTGGTCTGCCGTCTTCCCTCCACCTTTTCTTAGTTAGCTATGTTCTATGTAATGTTCAGATACAAGCCTAGCAAAATATGTGCAAGATCTATATGTGAAAAATTACAAAACTCTGACTAATGAAATCAGAGAAGAACTGAATAAATGGAGTTTCCATGCTCATGGATGGGTAGACTCGATATTATCAAGATGTCAGTTCTTCCCAACTAGATCTATATAGATTTAATGCAATCCTACCTAGGATAGACTTTCACATATTTGGTCAGAACTGTTTTGAGAGCAAAATATTTGGGCTTTGAAGTTAAATGGAATTTGAGTGTAAATTGTGGTCATCTCATAAATGGTACAGTTTCTTCAGATTTTGTTCTAGATAAAATAAAGCTGCCTAAAAGATTTCAGCTGAGGACTCCAGCTTCTAGGAAGACGGAGTAAACATACTTTCCCTATTCCTCCCACTAAATACAACTAAAATTCCTGCTTTCACTACATCTGCATCAGAATTTTGCTACAAATTTTGATAACTTGTGTTTTCATTTTCATTTAATTCAAAATATTTTTAAATTTCTCCTGAGATTTCTTCTTTGACCTCCATGTGTTACTTAGACGTGTGTTGTTCAACCTCTACGTATTTTAGGATTTTCCTGTTATCTTTCTGTTATTGATTTCTGGTTTAATTCCACCATGGTATGAGAACAAACATGGTATGATTTTTATCCCTTTAGATTTTTGAGATGTGCTTTGTGGTCCAGAATGTGGTCTATCTTGGTGAAGGTTCCATGTGAACTTGAGAAGAATGTGTGTATTGTGCTGTTGTGGATGAAGTAGTCTATGATATCAATTATATCCAGTTGGTTGGTGGTGGTGCTGAGTTCATCTCTGTTCTTACTGATTTTCTGCCTGCTGGATCTGTCCAAAAATCCTGCCCTAAAAGACTTCAAATATAAGAATTCAGGTAGTCTTGCGTTTGAGGCATGTGTATTGAAGACAGCTGATGGGACATCTAGTCAACAGCAGACCTAATGGGATGTATATTGTGAGTTTCTGAGGAACCCCAGATTTGGGCAGAATTGGGCAGATGTACCCTCCCCAGGTAGTACTGGACCGTGGCTGGCTTCCCTGGGCAGGGGTGGAGCAGAGCATCCCTGGAGAACAGAGCACAACTGGAACTCCTGTGAGCCACTAGCTGCAGAGAGGAAGAAGACAAGTTGAGCAGAGCATACCCAGGTATTTACATTTCAAATTTACCCATGAAATAAATTATTCCCCTGGGGAAGAGCTAATAAACAGGTGGACGAGGTCAGGAGTTATACCAATTACATTCCTTCCACACAGATGAAACATCAAAAGTGGTGACCTCCCACCCCTTCCAAGAGTACACATTAAATCTTAAAAAAAAAAAAAAAAAAAAAACAACTCACAAACATGTAAGATATTAGCATTATTGGAAACATTTTCCCAGAATTTGAGGACCCAGAGATTTGTCAACTGTAGATGAATGGCTGAAGTTAAAACACAGGATGAAGCTCACATTACAAGTAATTTCTCTTGCAGAATATTTTATATTCAGCCTTTACTCTTGCCTTCAGACAATGATAAACTAGGTTTGTGTTAGCCAAGAAATGGTAAGAGAGGAGGGGGAAAGGAAGAAAGGTCAGGAAGTCAGGGAGGTAAGAACAAAGAAGAGACAGGGGGAGAGAAAGGCAGGGAAGAGGTCATCACTGTTAACAAGGAAGTGTGAACAGTCCCAGGGTTTTTCTACCCAGAGTTGAGAGTGTGGTCAGTTTCAGAATCTGGACCCTGAGCAGGCAAGAGGTATTTATCTCTGTAGGGCTTCTTTATATCTTATTGCTTTAACTTTTCTATGGTAAAAATTATTTTTGTCTGGGGAAGAGAATTTGGGGTGGGAAAAAATGTATTTCTGATTAATATTAAGGGGGAAGGGCTTCCCTGGTGGTGCAGCGGTTGAGAGTCCACCTGCCGACGCAGGGGACACAGGTTCGTGCCCCGGTCCGGGAAGATCCCACGTGCCGCAGAGCAGCTGGGCCCGCGCATCCGGAGCCTGTGCTGCGCAGCGGGAGAGGCCACGGCAGTGAGAGGCCCACGTACCACAAAAAAAAAAAATTAAGGGGGAGCATGAGGCAGCACTCAAAGCCGCAGTAATCACTGCAAACCCACTATGGGGAGGCATCTGTGCAAGGCCTTCCTGGTGTGGACAACCCGTGAAGCTCAGTGTCCTTCACCTCGCACTAGACCGGAGGGCAGAACCAGGGCAGGTGAGAGTGGAAACTGGGTTTTCTTTAGGCCTGTATGAGCAGCAGGGTCTTTACCTAGAACCCTCCTGACTCAAAAGAAGAATCAGACTTATAGTTTCATTTCTAAAAATTAAAACCAAGATCACGCATTTGGGAGCTGGATCACCGTAAAGGGAGTGCCTATTTCAGCTGGCCATTTCCGTTTGTTGTTTTACCAAGCAGAGATTTGAAAATGGCACCTGCTTCCCCTGGCAAGGTTTTGTTGATGGCCAGTGTGGGTAGCACTGAATGATCTTTGAAACAGTGGTTAAATTGTTGTTGTTGACATTTCCAGTAAGCCCAGCTCTAGAAGCAATTGTTGAGAAGTTTGTCACTCTGTGGGGCTCCCAACTGGAAAATGAAGAGAATGAAGGGGCAGAGTGAAGCAGATGTAAACCCACTGCTTTCACACTGCTGTTGCAATGACTTGACTGACAATCAATAAACCAGGTGCAAAGAGCTTGGATGGTCAGTAACCCTGTGGGCATGCAACACTTGTAACTTCTTTTTCACACTGGTGGCTTCTGATGGCCTGAGCAGTTCTCCTGTCAATTTTGGGGAAACAGATAGTTATGCCTGTGTATCAGTTTGAATTGCTCTTAAGTATCAGTAGTAAAAAACTTGACTGATAACAACCAAGCAAATAATTTATTTTTCTCATTGAGCAAAAAGTTGGAAGGTAGGTAGGTTCAGGGCTGGTGCAATGCTCGATGATGTCAGGGAACCTCACGGCTCCTCCTTCCTTACCACTCTTCATACTTAGTCTACCAACTGTTGCCTCAAGATAGCTGCTTAAGCTCCAGATGTCACACTTGAGCCCAATGCAGGAAAAATTTTGGGAAAGGAAAGGAGGGGCTTTAAATATCTGTTGCTTTAGCCAGAGAACCCTGGGACACAATTTTGGTACTGAAGCAAAGGAAAATTAACGTTAAACCCAGAATCATTTTGTTCTTCTCTAAACCTACCCAGGCTGGTTATCCTCATCAACCCCAACCCCTTTCCACCTAATAACCTGGTTCCAGAGAATTTCTCATCAAAACAGCTGTAAGAGATCATAAGACAGGACATTTAAATGCTGCAAATACCTGATCCTGGAGCAGCCCAGCTCCCAAAGGCCTTGAAGCCACAAGTCACCCTTCATCTAGAGACTAAAGGACCACAGAAATAAGCCTTGGGTTCTCAGGAATAAACTACATTCGCAGGAAGAAATAATACTCTCCCCTGAGAGCTGCCTCCTGGAATATAGAGAAAAAGGCACATTCTCTCCAACATTGTGCCTGGGAACATCTCACCTTGATGAAATTAGAAGTCATGCTGACATCACAGAACACAGGGCTATTCTAGTAAAATAATGTATGTGGAAAATGTCTGTGAGAGTATATGATAGTTAACAGTGGTTACTTCTGGAGAGGGAGAGGGAGTTGGGAGATATGTGAAAAGGAGATATCACAATTGATTCCATATATTTCTTGTACCCGTATATTTGGAGAAGAGGGTGCTTATACTATTGCTGGCTTCTGAAGTTAGTAATATGTCAAGTGGTAAAGTGAATGGCTCCAACGACAGGTGGAGAATCTCGGACTTGACTTTTTAAAGGTGTGACCGTGTGCTGGGCACACTGGACTATGAAGTTACACTGGGCCTGGATCCTACCCTCAGCGGAAGTGACTAGGCGTGAATGCAAATTACTCCGACCCAGAGTAGAAGGTGAAGAGGTTCAGGTGCAGTATCACAGGAACTGGAAAGAGAATTAGTTCCTTCTGAGGAGCAAAGGAAGGGCATCATGTAAGAGATGGTAAAATATGGAATGTTTTAACATACTTGCACACTTCTATCTTTTCAAGTTCTAGTTCCAGTGTCATCTCTGCAGTGAAGGGTGCCCTAGTTCTCTCAGAGATCAATTACTCAGACCTATGATGTTTGTTCCCATCTATCTCACGTTAGCACCTTTTTCTGTTTATAAATCTGCTTCCATTAGCCTCTGAGCTAAAGGGCAGAAAGCATCTCACATATCCAGGGACACACACAGATCCCGGCCCTAGCAGCTATGCCATCCACCCCATCCATCCATTCATTCAATTTGTCAAGATCTGTGCTAGGTGCTGGGGAGGCAAGCAAAGCTGAATAAGATAAAATATCCACCACTGCGGACAGAAACACAAAAATCAACAGTGATGGCGCAGTGTCATAAATGCCTTGACGGGAATAATAGAGGGGTCTAAGAACCAAGAGGACCAGAGTCAGGGCAGGAGGATGAGAAAGGCTTCCCCAAAGAGAGAGAATTTAAGCTCTTTTTGAAGAAGATGGGAAGAGGAATAAGGTAGGAGATGGACTTCATGTGGCGGCAACAGCATGATCCCTTCAAGAACTATGAACTGGCACTCAAAAACATCTCACCCCAATTACGATCATGGTAGAGTCCAAGGGACTTAGCTCCAATCTATGTGTTTCCCTTTCAAAGTCATAGACATTAAAAAAATAAATAAAGCCAAGACTAAGAACCCATCATTCATAAGAGAAAGCTGGTGAAGTAATTTATCCTAGAATCAGAAATGACCTGCCCACCAACCTATTTTCTGTTCACTTCCCAACCAGGATTTCAGTGCACTGGCTCCCTGAGCAAAAGCAATGAGTCACCAATGATAGAGTGACAGCATCTCATCAACTCACAGCGGAACTCTGAGGGGACTGGCCTGCAGGCTTCCAAGCTTCAGCCGGGAGACGTGTGTGCACTTCCTCTGCCCCACCAGCTGGAGCGCTTCCACTCTTTGCATAACTGGGCCCCTTAAAATCAGTGGTCATCTAGGCAACTGTTGCTTTAATTCCACTTGCCACTGAGGAGATACAGGCAGCCAGCACTCGATCAACGTGATGCTACTATAATCACCCTTTCCAAAGGGACTGGCAGATAAAATGCCCACATCAGGCAAGGGCTTACTTCAGGTCCTGGAGGCATTTGCTAACACTAACTGGCAGCCCAGTCAGCAAACACACTGAGCCGAAAGATGTAGTGTCTACCTTTTTCTTTTGCATAAATCTCACCTAATCCTCAGGTACATATTGTGCTTCCCAACAAACAGATGGGGAAACTGAGGTGTGTCGGTTAAGCAAATTGCCTGAGCTTGCATGAGAGCTGATATTTGAGTCCAGGGGTAATCTAGCTCTAGAACCCAGTCTTTCTGTTACACAAAGCTCCCTCTCTTAATCATCCACAGGCTCCTCAAGGATAGAGAAGGGAAGATACTAGTGGAAAAACATTGTATTTTTTTGAGGCGAGAAAAATCAACTATATGGTAATTAATTCAATTCTGCTCGCTTTACAGGATTATGGAGAAAGTAACTGCCTTCTCAGCACAAACAGTTCTATTCTGTCCCAACGATCCCACACTGCCCTGCAGATACAGCCCTGCGGAGAGCCACGCTGTGTGTTTAAAGGCAGGAAAACCAGAAGACTCTCAGTGAGAGAGGTCATGAAGCAAGAACTCCAGAAATGCTCATTAACCGTTTGAGATCTGTATTACGTGCCTTTTCCTTACCCTGCAAAGTCTGACTTATGTGTTGATCCTAACACTTGTAACTTCCTATCACTTGTACACAAGGAGATAGATATAGAGAGAAACACATGATAAGAGAGGCATCAGCAGGACTACTAGACCAAAATCCACAACTTCAAACTATGGGAAGGAAATGTGCTGTCACAGGGCAGATGTATTGCATTGGAACCTCTGGAAATTGAGGCTGGGATGTTAATTTCCCCCCAATTCCCAGTTGACTATAATGCACCATATTGAATAACAATCACAGCTCTAGAGAGATATTCAAAGAATCATTCAATCAAAAATTCACCTCTGGAGATCCTGTAGAATTAGGGAAATGTACTACCCAGCTGTCTCTTAAAAGTTCATAACTCTCAGCTGAAAATGGTATTTAAGGTGAGGGTTTCAGCCATTTTGGCAAGTTACTCAGTTTTTCTGGGTCTTTCCCACGTATACATGTTATTAAACTTTTGATTTTATCCCGTTTGAAAAAAGAAGGTTCATAAATCTCAGTGAGCTGACACTTTCCATAGTCTCATCATTTTAAAAATCTGGATTTAGGAAGTGATATTTCACACTTTATTATATTAGGATGAGTGGTCACCAATGCTTGCTAGCAATTAAGGGTCTTTAGGTCTTCTCTCTGAATGAATAAAATGGGAATTAAAGGTTTATAGCCCAAATGCCATAGTTAGTCAAACCAAATCACCATGCAGGAATTTACATGGCTGAGAAAACTAAGTTTGATGGAAACGAAATAACATATTTCCACACTAGGGATTTATGCACAAGTACAGTTCTTATACCTCTGAAGAGTTCATCTTTCCAACAAGGTTATTTGTTACTTTTCACATTCTGAGTCCTCCAGATTGCTTCTGAGCTTTGGGCAAACTTGTGTTGTACTTGCTGATCTCACTATGCTTCTGGTAAAGCTAAAAGAAGAAAAGAAACTGCTTTAAGGAAGGATAGTCTGTGGCCCTTCTCGCTGTCACTAAAGGTAAAGCACTGATTTAATTAAAACAAGCATGAAGGAGTAGGAAAGTAATAAAGTGGGTTTGTTTGTTCTTTTTGTTTTGCAAGCTTGAGAGGAAAACCACCTCCAAGATTATGTGAACCAGTGTGTGATCTGGGCTTGCTATAATCTCAGCTGTTAAAGGGGCAATAACCCTATCTCTTCCCTATTTAGCTGCTGAATTTTTTTTTTTAATGGTTTCCATGAAAACTAAGTGGGTTTTTTAGAAGCAGGTAGCTTAATCTCTCAAAAACAAAAAAAGAAAGCTAAGTTGAAAACATCAAGAAAGAAAAGTGAAAACAAGCAAACATGCTGAGTTCAAAATAAACATTTTAACTGCTTAACTTTTGTGAAGTATGGAATGAGCTTTTTCTGTTTTTCTAAATAACTTTAGGGAAGGTTGCATTTTAGGTCATATGTCCCAAATAAGAACACACACCCATAAGCAGGTCTGATCTATGGTGACGACTAATCTTTTGCAAAGTAGAAAGAAACATAAATTATCTTCATAACGCTGATGCTTTTGCATTTATTAAAATTAAACTGCAATCTATCTCCCAACATACAAATTACTGTGACAAGTTAAATGATGTTCCCACACTCCAACCTAATTCCATGTCAGTTGTTTTCATGTAACATAAGTTTGATCATATAAACATTTTGTGAGGCCAAGGTGGTGATAATATATTGTGAATCAAACTGATTTTGAAAAACATGCATGACAGGTTCACATTTCCACATTTACTGAACTTTATTAACACATATAAAACATGTTTTATATATGGGCAAGGACATTCAATACTAAATGGCACATTATCATCTAACAGTTGAACTTTATCAAGAATGAGGTTTTAGAATATAATACACTAATATTTCATGACTATTTGAAGAATTAAATAGCAAACAATTAAAATAACAATTAACAGCAGTTTAAACATACAAAAAGTTCACTGTTTACTATTTACCATAAGCAGTATCATTCCAATACAACTTCTATTTAAAAAAAAAAAAAAAAGGAAAAAAAATATAGTACCATGTGTGTTCTACAGGCCAAAAAAATGGGTGTCTAGGCAGGGCTGACTAGGTGACTCCTGCCCTAATACTGCAGTTACTTCTCTCAAAGGGCAGTGGGTTTAGGCAGTCACTTCTCAGCACAGTGTAGAGTTACATACAGGGTGATCATATAATTTCTCCTCCAAATTAGGACACTTATGAGAGAGGAGGCACTATATAAGGTGAGGAAATGGGAATAATCAGATCTGTTATGAGCAAACTCAGGCTATATATGTCACTCTAGTTAAATACAGTATCAGATGCACTATCATTACCTTTGTGCTTTTGGGGACAGTATAGACCAGTTGAAAAAAATTATATTAAATTAAGAAACCCTGAATTTTTCTCCAACTGGACTTTCTGAACTCCACTTTTCCTGTCATCAGAGGTTTTGCTGGAAATATTAGTGATTATTATCTTAACAGGTTAAAATTTATGAACTTCAAAGGCATGGGATATAGCTTATAGACTCAAAAGGCTAGAGATTAGTATTTTTTTCTATTAAAAAGAGATTTTCATTTTAACCAACTATAATAGAATTTGTCTTTTAATTTCTAAGATGTATCCTGAACACACTATATAGAAAATGTATTTTTACCTTAAATTCAGTTTACTTCATAAAAACATAAAAATGGATTTTTCTGGCCATAACTAGCTTATTCAAATATAATAGAAATAATGTAATATATTTTTTGTATTAACTTCCGAGCTCCAGTTCACACTCATTCAAAAACTGTTTATAGATACCCTAACAAGGATTTTGATCTTCAATCTTTAAGGCAGGGTGCAAAGGCAATTAAGTATCTCCAAAACACAACAGCAGCTATTCTGTCCAAGCTCACAGGAAATGAAGGGAAGTATGTAGGATCTGATAAATCCAGAAGAGAATGTTGTTTTTTAAAATAATATTCTGATTCTCCTGATTGGATGATGAGATTTAAGACTACCAATGAATTGTACCAATTAAAGAGGATCAGGTAACATCACACTTGAATCTTACAGATTTGGGGGGAAAAAAAAATCAAAACAAAAAGTGAAGTTTTGACATTGGGTCAACATCCACATGCAGAAACTAAGTATTAATGCCACAGAAACAAAAATAAAATTTTGATAAATTGATGTATGATAGATGATCTAGATATTTTAACGTACTATGTATCATAGCTTAATTTCATTAAAAACTATTACAAAGAACAAAGTACAGTTCTACAGGAAAATTAATGTGCAATAAAGAGACCTAGCACGAGTTCACATTTCTTCTAAGTAAATTTTAACTTAAATTAATTTCCAAATCAGGCAACAAAATCAAATATTTTGTTTCTTTACCCCAGGCTATTGTTTTACTTCAATGGGTGTAATGCAGGTACTTTAACAAACAATAAAAATTCTAGCAGGGGAGGAGAATAAATGAGGGAAAACAAGAAAATAGGAGGCTCAATTAGCAAAACAAAACATGTTTTATTTATCAAAGACAATGAAATAAATCAGAAAATACAGAGAAATACAAAAAAAGTTATAAAGCGTAATAAATTTTATTTTTTCAGAAATGGAAAAATGACCCTGAATAGTTTTAGATGTACCTTTCAGTAGTCAGTCAGTGTCTAGTAATAAACAAGCAATCAATTTTATATGTTCTATATAGCTGTATCAACTGATTTTTAAGTTTAAAAGATAATTCCCATCATTTTTAATGTTGCATTTCAAAAGCAAAGATATAACTGAAGAGAAAACAGATGAGACATAAAATGATTTGTAAAATGTAGTAGCTTATGAATGTAAAATAGATTCCAGTTGTAATAATATTCACACATACTCTCGCAACACACTCACACCCCTATATTCCACAGACACATTTCCATAACTTGAAAACAGGTATTTCACATATCTCAATTCAGGAAATGATTTTTACAAGCTAATCCTACAATCAGAAAGCAAGAAGCTATTAAAAGCACAAGTTTTTATTTGCTAAATTAAACTAAACATCTAAAGAAAAAAATATTACAGTGATATTTAAAGATACATTTTATTGGCTTTTTAAAAGACAAAATGCAAATGAGAGTATCTTATTCAGAAAATTAATTTTCAAAAATGTCTTAAATGAAATAAATATAATATCTAATACAATCTCTTCCTGAAAGAATCTTTAAGATGAACAATGCTAAAAACCAAACTTCTCATTTGAGAAACCCTAAAACTGTCATGTCCCTTTAAAAAAAAAAAAAAGATTTTCTTATAAAGGACATGTGGCATACCCACATTTTCTTAAAATTTGTCCTAAAACTATCTTTAACACCCAAATTTTTTATATATATATTAAGTTCACTTAATTTAAAATTAATGAAGAGATAGCTATCTAGACACAGTTTCTAAGAAAAAGATGCAGAAAGTAATTTATGCATGGTTATTTACAGAAAGTTTTGCTAAATAATGATGTAAATATTGGTTCAACAATCTGACAAAGCCTAATAATCAGCACTGCAGGTTTCAAAAAACTTTATATATAACAAAGGATGTTTCATGTGTAGAGTTACTAGATAAATCTAAGAGGCAGAAACTAAAGTATATGACATGGTTAATAGTTTCATTTTTATTATATTAAATGTCAGGTCAGAAGTCAATGGCATTTACATGCTGGAAGACTGTTTCTCACTCAACTCTTTCAATTATATCCAACACTGATTAATCAAATGTGACTGCACTTTACTGCTACCACTTTATGGTTTCTTTCAAGTATACCCAAATCTTTTAAATGGGCACATATGCAACTGTGCAAAACATGAAATATAAATATTTAAGAGAATGAACAGAAATGGCTTTTAAGCATAAACCACTCTGCCATTCAGTTATAAAGCTCTATCTTTTCCTCACTAATTTGTCTTCTGCTTTTAGTAGTCTTCTATCTTATTAAAGTTGCAGGTTTACAGACGATCTGGAAATTTCACATTGATACAAGAAAGGAATGTCTGGTCGATGCAGTCTAGGGACAAAAAGAATTAGCCTTAAAATGTATTAAGTTGCAATTATCTAAACGACAGCATAATGAAAACCGATCTTATAAGCAGTATTACATCAAGTATATAATATCCTTTTGGTAAGAATCACATAAGGTAGCATATATCAAAATATATTCTAAAGTTTAGGTTCCTAACCATCTAGAAAATATTTACATTAGAGTTTAAACTCTTGAAAATGCAAACAAGGTAATCACACTGAATATTCACAGAATATCATTTAAATTAGTAAAATTACTTTGCCTTTTATCTTACAGGTAATACCGACAAACTCTTAAGGTCACTGCTTGTAAAGACATTTTACCAGTTAAAGAGAAAATGTGACATCTTCTAGGGGGAGGAAGAAACCTTAGTGGAACATTTAAAGTGATATTTAAATATAATCCAGAAATGCAATTGTAATCATTGTTCTCTTTAGCAGAAATAAGTAAATCATGTCAGCTTATGTAAAACTCATATAAGCATAAAATTTAAGCAACCAAATCACAAACCATACATTTTATTTATACTTAAGTCATAGCATTTTGTACTTAAAGATACATCCAGAAGTTGTGTTTTAGTAGACATTTTGCTTATGCAGTTCAACTACTTTAAAAGTTCAAATCAATGAAGTGTATGGTACTTGCTTTAAAAGTATCAGTAGTATAGCGAGTAGAGATATGAGGTCTCTTCATGTGAAGATCTACTAGCTGCACAATAAATAAATGCCTTTACTATAGACACAGCCTCCAGAAACTCACTGGATAACCAGTAAGACAACCTCTGCTCATTTCTTTATATTCCCATTTATTCAAGTTGCAGCCTTCGTTGTTGATACAAACTGGCACACATTAAGAAAATAGTAAAAAAGCTCCTATTTTCTTCACACAACTTTTATTCATTGATCCAGTTTGTTAAGATCAGTGCATGGCAAGTTGCTTTTCAATCACAGATTTGTTTTTTTGTTTGTTTTATCCACCAGATATCTATGTGAATTTCACACTGTTTTATGCAAAATGCCCATTCTCTCTGTGTAAGTGCTTTGTCATATTTTGTTTTTCAAGCTTTCAAATGCTGTGCTGGTGGTTACTTCGTATACATCCTGTGGTCAAGCTTTAAAAAGAAATTTAAAAGTCTGATTTAAAGTTTCAGTTTACTCATAATACATTTTTAAAAATTAAAATGTATGAAATTCAATTTTTAAAAATGGAAGTTATCTTAAAAGTTCACAACTTCTTAAATTTCAGTGACTGTTAACAGTATAAAAATCTATTAAATATGCTGAATTTGAGTAAACAACGAGTACACATTAAGCATTTAATATGCATCTGGTGAATTTGAATACAAAAGGAATAAACAATTAATATATTAATATTTCTTACCTCTATAATAAGAAGAAATATCTTGTTCTATGAGCAGCTGCCATGCTTTCAGACATGTTTCTGACTTTTAGATAATTAACAAATCCTCTGAAGAAAAGAAGCAGGCCTGAGAAGGTTGAAATAATACAGAGATGTTATGTTCTTACACAGAAAGGGGACACAATAAATTTTAGATAGACAATTATAAACAAGATCCTCTTGGTCTAAGGAATTTAACATGTAGGATTACAGTCATTCCATAATATATTTTATATTATAATGACAACTCTATTGTAAGGAAATATAATAAAATTTTACTGCCACCCCCAAATTCTTTCAATTTGTTACACCTAGATGTATCTAAAGTAAAGTAAATCCAGCCACAAAAATCCAAAATTACGCAAAAATACACACTTACTATTTCTTAAAAAGCAAAGCTACCTAATGCATTTAAACTGATTCAACTCATAGAAATCCCATTTTATACCAAACTTTTTAATTACTATAACTACCAAGCAAACTAAGACATATTTACTGATATAAAGTATTCAGGAGAGAACATATGCATGTAATTGCTAACAATTGTGGGATAAAACCAATAACAAGCCTGTCTATCTATCTCAGTGTTCTCCTCTGTAAAATAGTATTTTTAAATAATAATCATTTACATTAATAATCATTTATAATAATCACAGGTATCTTTAGTAATCCATTAAACAAAGCCTGTGAAAAGCTTCAGAGTTTCAGGTGAAAAATATTAGCTAAGTATAAAAAGCATTACAATTATTAGTAGAGCTAAGTCTTTGATATACTTAAGCATACAATTCTAAGGGCAACATTTATTGACTCCAGTAAATTTTTAACTAGGTAATGGTGGGCGGGAGGGCAGGGACCAAAAGATATGTACGCATGCAACTTTCCTCACCAGGAGGAAGAGTCTGTCAATTTAAAATGTAAAGTCTCAACTGAAATTTGTAACCCAATTCTAAGACAATAATAGAAGCACTAAAATAAGAAGCATGGTTATAATAAATTAGAGAGGAAAGATAGAAGAGATATACAAATAATGACTTAAACAAGTGGTATAAGTTTCACCTAAATCTGATCCCATCTGCTTCCCATATCCTCTTTCCACTTGTGACCCCCACTCTGAATTCTCCCCTCATGCCCTTCCAGATGCTGTTCAAAGATAATGATATTGTGATCCAAACGTAAAAGTACTACTGAAAAATGTACACCAAAATTATTTGTGAAATCCTTTCTTTTGTCTATGAAGCTGCTGATTCTAAGACATATTTTGTTCTGCTCAGGCATTTTCCAAAATAAGCCAATTCACATCTAGAAACCGATCACTCAGCAGCTATTGTTTCTCAGCATTCTATGATGTGCTCAACACTCTTCTGAGTATTATGTGAGAGGAACATTTTGATCATGAATTAAGTTTTCACATTCCCCTAAATGCTAGATTATGGCTCTGATATGGAACTGGGGCTGCCCTCTGCATTCTACTCTGTCTCACAGTTGCCTTCCGAAGGCTCCTCAATCCGCTAATAATATTTATAAGCAAGTACCTCATTCAATATGCTTAAATACCTAAAAGACTTTATCAATTTTTTCACTTTTAAGGAAGAAACTCAATAATGAGCACAGAATCAGTCAGAAAACAATTAACAATACAAAAAAATGGCTAAACTTTTGTACAAGTCTGACTCCCCAACAAAATCACAACATTAGAATAATTTCATTATAATTATTAGAGAAACAATCTAGGATTTTTAGTGACCTTAACCGACCACTAAGATTTTGTTTCCCCAAAGATCCAAAAGATGCAACAGCAGGACTAAATATAAACTCAAGGAGAACACTGCCACCTACTGAAATGCTATTTTCTGGTATATTATGTTACTAGAGAAATGTGGGCTCTTAAACCTAAATAGAAACAAAATGTATTCTTCATGTCAGTAAATAAATTTGAAATGTGGATTAAAGGTATCATGTGATTTTAAGATTAACTTAATTATCATATATCTAAAGAGGAAAACACAAGGGATCGGAAATCGGAAATCCATAAAATTCATCAATATTAATAAAAGACATGCCTTGTAAGAAGAAAACTCAACAGAAGTACTGTGATCATTAGGCATGAAGCCTTTCCTTATGCCTGACTGATTAATGATTAATGCAGGGTACACTTCCAAAGTGTAAAGAATGTTTCAATGATCCAAAAATAAAAGAATGGACAGAATATCCAACTATCCTCCTCTCAACACTTCCTACGATCATTAAAAGAAAATTATGCATGTATATTTTCCAAAATAAATGCTGAAGGTAACTATTTTTTAATCATTTTAGGATTTTCAAGTTTTGTAGGATTGACTTATCATTCAACCACTGATTCTTTAAATTGACAGGCTCTGAATTTTAAATCAGAAATCCAGAATGCTACATAGAATTATCTGAATAGTCAAGATGATATAAGTGTTTGGATATGAGAATTTTACAACAGGAAAAATTTTTTCCACATAAATTATAAAACAGTATATTTACATCTCACATTTTTAGAAAACATCAAAGTTAAACTAAATGCAAATTAGTCATACTGAAATGCATTAAGAATAAACTTACCAAGTACAAGAAATATCCACCAAAGCCAATACTGTCCATTGAAATATCCAGTAAAATAATCAGAAAACTGTGGAGTGAACATAAATATATTAACCGTATTTGTGTACCTAAATTTGAAAATCACAAGTCTTAGTTTCAGAATGATTTACCTCAAATAATCTTTAGCACTTAAAACAGCACAAAAAGAAAAACAGAAAAAAAAATACTTAATGACATACACATATAATTATTTGAGAAAAAATAACAGCAAACACACTTATGCAAAATATTTTAGAAACAAAAAATAGTTTCAAACTGCTTGTAAAGAAGAAAGATAAGTGCTATATATCTGAATCCAACATTTTCTCATTAAGGAGTTCACATGTCAGTTCTTTTTTCATAATCTCTCAAAGCCACAACTACCATCCCAAACACACTACAGCAACCTGCTGCTTTAGATATTAACACCAAAAGCCACATTAGTTTAATCTTATCAGATGGGGATGTTCTGCTGACCCCTAAAAAGAAGAGCTTTTGACCTTCTATACACCCCCTACTGTTAATCACTGCCAAGAATACTAGGCACATAAAGACCCCCAACTCATTAGAGTCTTTTTATTTTCAAACTAGATGCTCCAGCATTCATTCCCCAACAGTGAGCTGAGAACAGCTAAATGAACCTTGAAGCGGCATTTCAACAGTTCCTATTAGTGGCCGTGGTAGCCAGTTTATATTCTCTGTGAAGTGAGGATATGAACAGGCAGATGGAAGGCAGTTTTTGATGATACTGGACACAGGTATCTTTTCCTTGATTAGACTAGGGACATGATGATTTATTATCTTCGAAAAGTTTTCTTTTTAAATCAGTCTAATATTCCTGCTTATTTAATCTACTCTGTTTCCATTGGTCTCTGAACCGAATCTGATTTAACTAAAAATGAGCTTGTTAAATGCAGATTTGTCCTTAGATATATCTATCTCCAACTTTATAGGTAATTATTTCCAACCATTCATTGGTAATTTCCATAAAATCTTAAAAATCTTATAGGTGTGGTTATAACAAAAATGCTTACAAATTGTAATGTTACTAGTGAGGAAGCATATCCACTAAAGGTTATCTAAATCTGTTTTTAAAAGCTTTTAAATTATTCTCACAGGAAGTATTTACAATATATGAACCATGATCTAAGTTCTCAGCTTAGAGTTTTAGAAATTACAAAGATTAGAGATTTCAGAGTACCATCATAGATGAAAATCCCACATACTCCTACACCTTTAAAATATGTACAATAAAGGGAGAACTAGAAAATTGTGGAAATATAGCTTGTAAAGAGGAAAGCACTACACTACTTTTTAATCAAATGATTAATAATTAGAAATAAAAGGTTTTCATACAGGTTTTAGAGATTATAAGAACAAAAGGAATAAAGAACCAAAGCAATACATTTTTAACTTTCTAATTTTTAAATATATTTAAAAATATATATTTCTAATAGTTAAAATATATTTAATATATAATATTACCCAACAAGAGGCAACCAGAAAAGAACAATGTCATTCTTCACCAAAAATACGAACCTGCAGCTATTCTTTATTTATTCCCAAGTGAAGAATAGAATTACCTTCACTTTGAAGTCAAAGGGAAAAACTCACCATGTAAAAAGGATAAACTAATAAGCTTTTGGGCTCATTACTAAGTTGTCAAGTGTTTCAAAATACTAAAAGTCATAGGGCTGAGCCAAGCTGTGTTTTTGGTTTTTTTTAAAATAACTAAATAACTCATGTTGACTGGTCAACCACAGGCTGCAGAAATCAAATTTTGGAAAATAAATTAACCAACAATAAGAATTTATCTGATTTAAATTTGAAAAAAAAGAATTCATCTGATTTTATTTTATTAATACGACACCAGTATTTTATTGTTTACATCCTGTCTACTTTCTAAAAGACTTGTCAGTTTTTAATAAAATATATATGCCTTTTAAAACAAATAATAGAAACATCAAAAGCCTTAAAAATAATATCAGAATCTGGGCTAAAGATATTTACACTAAATATGAGGTTTGCAGCAGCTCAGAAACAAAAAGAAAAGCAGCAGTTAATTTATATATTGCTTATTATCTAATGAAAGGAAACACCAAGCTTTCAGGAGAAAACCTTTCTCTCAGCACTGAACTACAAGGGAAACTTATTGCCTTAAGCATTATAATAAAAGTCAAAGTACAGTGTTAACAGAGGCAGTAGAGAATTAGGAGAACAGGCACTGAACTGAAATCAAGCTAGATTCAAATCCACATACAAACTGTGGGACACTGAGCAAGTTATTAGACTTTTTATTCTTAGTTTCATTATCAATAAAATGGCTGGCTTGTCTCCAGCATCACTGATACAGACAGGGTTAAAGAATTTAGTGCCTGTAATGAATTATGCCTGGAACATAGTAAGTACTCACTGAATGGTGGCTACTGTTATTTTATAACAAAAGATTTTTTTTTTTTTTGGTATGTGGGCCTCTCACTGTTGTGGCTTCTCCCACTGCGGAGCACAGGCTCCAGACGCGCAGGCTCAGCGGCCATGGCTCACAGGCCCAGCCGCTCCGCAGCATGTGGGATCCTCCCAGACCGGGGCACGAACCCGTGTCCCCTGCATTGGCAGGCGGACTCTCAACCACTGCGCCACCAGGGAAGCCCTATAACAAAAGATTTTTAAAAATCCTTCTCTTATATCAATTCTCAATATATACTACAGGTATAATATTAACCTTAACTCAGTAAAAGTATTTTAAAAGGAAACTCAACAGTCCCAGTGATTAAACTTGACGCTCTTATATACCTTACAAAACGTTGAGAAACTCCAGTCTTTGAATTTAAGGTCCCCATCTTATCACACTGACTGGAGTTGATTACTAGACAATCTGACACCTTCTCAACCTGGGATTCTAAGAGAGAATTAGGCCCTAATATCCTAGAGGCAAAGGTTGCATATAATGCACTAATTTCTTTTTTATGAATGTAGAATGATACTAGCACTTCAATAACTTTAGGAGAATTGAGAAAATCAAATCATTTTCTGTGTTCTGTGACTTAGACAAGAAATCTCATTTGAATAATTGCAATTAATTCTATTACTAACATAACCAAGGTTGGACATTACCTAGTTCCAATCTCTTTTGAGATTTTCTAGTAATAACTTCTGCAAAGGCAGGGGCTGTCTCTTTATCTCTGCATGCCCCATAACACCTAACAGATTTATGCTAATAGTGGGAACCCACTCTACATTTTTTAAATGAAATTGAAACAAGTAATTGCCAGGGGGGCAGTTCTTACAATGGCTCAGGTTTTAATCACCTTAGAAGAAGCCAGTCCACAGGTCCCACCAAGAATCAACTGTTTAATAACCAAATCCTATAATCTAGTCTGAACAGAGACAGGGTCTGAGAAGATTACTGAAACCCTGGGAAGTAATAAAATAAGTTTAAAAATAATGAAGAAACACATAAAATTCAAAGTTTTAATATTTTTATAATGGGTAATTTTTTAATCTATTTGACAATGTAGGTGCATAACTGAAGTGTCTGAAGCACTTAATAAAAGCCGACATATTAGTATTTGATTCTACTAAAAATTTCAAGGAGGACTTGACTCATTCAACTAGAAATCAATGTTTAAATATATATGATTTGTAGAAAGTATATATTTTATTAGTTGTATATAGCATTTAAATGTGTGGGTAACTTTTAAGAAGAGTTATTAATTAACAAAGCCACTTTCCTAGCCTTACCTAAAGAAATCAGGAGAAAAGCTTTGTAAAAAGGAGCCAAAAGGGGCCTTCAAGAGGCAAAGGAAAAGAGCTGGGGGAAGATTATGTTAACAATACTACTGCCTGTACAACGGGTACAAAAAATTATTCGGGGGCTAGAAAAGCTGTTGAGATAGGAGAAAGAAAAGGACTTCTTGTTATCTCCCTACACACTACCTTGCAAATGATACGAGATAGACAGAGGGTGATTTCCAGGAACAACAGGAAAATGAGAAGAAAGGCTTAGAAGGAATGTAAAGGAAAAAAGGATGAGTTCTCATAACCACCTCAAAGGCCTGTACTGTACTCTTTTAGCTCTTAATGTTACCAAAAAAGAAAAAAGAAGAAGAATAAAAAAGAAACAGTGATAATATATTTAAGTCCATGATAATTTCACTAACCAATGGAAATTTTTATGTTTTAAAACTGATTTTAGGCAGACCTACACTATATCACAATAGTGGTAGCCATGATTTACTGAGCACATATACTGGTGCAGCAACTGAGCAAGGTAATCTCAATGTCATGTTCATGCCTCACAAAAATACTGAATGGCAGCTATTATCAGCTTAACATGAAGAAACTAATGCTCAGAACAATTTAAAAACTTAAAGTTAGAACACTGATATACAAAAAGATGAGATTCAAACTCAGATTTATCTGATTTCAAAGTTCTTTCCACTTACTGAGACTTCCCTGGTGGCACAGTGGTTAAGAACCCGCCTGCCAATGCAGGGGACATGGGTTTGAGCCCTGGTCCAGGAAGATCCCACATGCCGCAGAGCAACTAAGCCCGTGTGCCACAACTACTGAGCCTGCGCTCTAGAGCCAGCGAGCCACAACTACTGAGCCCACACGCCTAAAGCCCATGCTCCGCAACAAGAGAAGCCACCGCAAGAAGCCCACGCACCGCAACGAAGAGTAGCCCCCGCTCACCGCAACTAGAGAAAGCCCTCAGGCAGCAACGAAGACCCAACGCAGCCAAAAATAAATAAATTAATTAATTAAAAACAAACAAACAAACAAAAAGTTCTTTCCACATACTAACAAGCTCTCATATAATACAGTCATAAAATGTCCACGCCACAGAGATCACTATGATAGTTAAGGACAGAAGTTAAGAATAAGTCTCAAAATAATTGAGCTCATATACACAAAATGAACATTTGTGAACCACATAGGAAATTTTATGTATTTTAATTTTAGAGACAAAAGTGATAGAGCCTATTAAGACACTCACCCTGACAATAAGGATCCATTTGATCAATGAAAGGCCAAATCCACAGATGGCACCATACCTTCCAGCTATGGTATTGGTGATACAGAAGGATAAACAAAATCCAAGCCAGTTGAAAATAAATGCCACTGAAAGCAAGAGAAATAATTCTTTTAAAGACCACACTTTGGAAACAAATTAACAGAGACATAATATAAACATCAATAATACTTCATAACTCAATGGAAATAGCAGTTCTTTCTCTTAATTCTGTACTAATTAAGTCTTGTTTATAGACTATAGTTTACCTTTTGCAAATGTATTAGTTATTTACTATACATTAACAAGTGGGTAAGCTTGGTTTCTTGTCAGTTTGGTCAACAAGAATCAATACCTTACAGCTTATCACCAAAAGGTGAAACTGCATTTTTTTTTCTTTTATACATACATTTGTTATTGAAGCTGCATTTTTAAACCAGTTAAAAATTAGGTCACAATGTAGCTCCCATGTGATCCTACCCAAAAAGTCTAGTCTAAGCCATCATCAGCCAGCCAAATTAAAAAGCAATATTAAAGATGAGCCGAATAAATGATAAACTATTGTTCCCAGAGCAGATACTGTTCATTGCCTTCTCTTCTTACCTAACAAAACCTGTTGTTCCCCTTCCCAGGAACCCACCGACCTCTAGAGCCTGTATTTTTAGGAAAGGCTGGACCCCATACTTAGCCCCCAAAGGTGAGTCCTGTCTGGGAAAATCACAGAAGGCCCAAATCCCTTGCCAGTGAATTTTTTTTTAATAGGACATCTGAAAAACATTCTTAAAAACACAGCGAGGAGAGGCAAGATGGAATATAGGTAAAACAACAGTGGTTTTGAATTGATCATTGTTGAAGCTGGGAGATGGATACACAGATGTTTATTACACTCTTGTCTAGTTTGAGAATTTCTACAATGAAAGTTTTTTAAAAAGAATAGAAGAAACGGCCCTTCTTCCACTGGGTATCACGTTTAACTGTAATGTCTGGAACTGCTGCAGGGAGCTTGCTATCAGCCTGAGGATTAAACCATCACTCCAAATAGTGGGGGAGTGAAGAAAACCGAAGTAAAGTAAAGCAGAGCCATAGCACTGATACGGTCTGTGCCTGAGGTCTGCTCATCCAGGGACTTTTTGTTTTGTGAGATAATCTCCTAACTATTTAAAACAGTTGAGTAAGGGTTTTCTATTTCTCATAGCAGAAACCATTCTGACATAGGTCCTTGAGATATAATCAGAGTAACTTATTTACGTCCAAGACAGCAACATCATCAAAATAATAATAGTAATAATAATAAAACTAAAGATCAATTTGAACCTAAATCTTGTTCAGTGCCCAGCCTCTTACCCTAAATATCTCCAACCAAGCCTCAGGGAGAATAAAGTAAATTACCTAGAGAAATTCTAGTTTTTCAGAATTCTAAAGACAAAGAGGAAACATTTTAGGATAAGTTTAAATGAAATGGCTATTTCTTCGAAGTAATGCCCCTACTCCTGTTAATTTCTTCCTTCCTAATACTTTCTAGTCGCAGCTTTTTTGATCATTTATGGGAAACTGTACTATATGGTGTGATAGTCAGAAAAATCAATTTTGAAATAAGAGACTCGTGTTTGAGTCACATCGTACTCACTCACTAGGTATATGACCTTGGACTCACTGCTGACTTCTGTTGAGCCACAGTCCTCTGATCTTTAAAGTACCTACTTCACAAGATTGATAAGAGGATTAAGTGAGAATGTAAAGAGCTTAAGCATAGTACAGAAGCTGGCACACGGGTGACTGCTAAAAAAATGCCAGCCATCATCACTACCCATACAAAATGATCTCTTCACATTACAGACTAGGTCCCATCTTTCCTGCAAAACAATTTCAAGAGACACTACTATAAAGCAAGCTTGTTTACTCTCTACTGTACTGTACAACAGAGATAGGATATTTCCATTATTGTAGAATAATCTATTGCACATAGCCCCTCTGTATCAAACTGGCTAATATTTGTGTTAGGTTAGGGAAAGCACATAACAAAAAATAATTTTATACCTATTTAAACTAAAGAATTTATATTACCAAACAGCAGTAGAGATTCCCAACTGGTTGCTACCTATGTGTTAATGACAGGCTGAGATATGTCTCTCCTCAGCCCTTAGGGCAGGCAGGTGAGGTCTGGGGCAGAGGACAGACTGCCACCAGTCCTGAGCACCTTACTTTTTTATCTCAGTGTGCTATAAACAGTCTATCATTTTGCAAGCATGTCGTGTTGTTGAAACATAGGAGGCACTGATGGAGAAAACCCAAAACAGCAAGACATTCCAAAAGTGTATTTTCACCTTTTCACCTGAGTATGTGTATGTTTAGCTTTGGGGAAAAAATAATTTAAACACTGTCCAATTTCTTCAAAATCAGATTTACCGATATCTATTATATGTATCATTGTAGCCAAGAGAGAAATAAGATTCAAAAGAACAAAAAAGCAGTTAATGGGCCACCATGTTTTCTTTACGCTCTCCTCCAGCAGTATGAATTCCTATAAATTGTGCTCATGTGATATAATTTGTTATAGACTGAACTCTGTCCCCTCAAAATTCATAGATTAAAGCCCTGACCTCCAGTGTGACTGTATTTAGAGATAGTGCCTTTAGGGAGGTGGCTAAAATTAAATAAGATTATAAGGGTGAAGCCCTAATACAATAGGATTGGTGTCCTTATAGGAAGAGGAAGAGACACGAGAAAGCTCTCTCTCACTGCACACATGTAGAGAAGAGGTCATGTGAGGACACCACAAGAAGACAGCCAACTGCAGGCCCAAAGAGAACCCTCACCAGAAACCAAATTTTCTGGCACCTTAATCTTGGGCTTCTACCCTCCAGAACTGTGAGAAAATAAATTTTCATTGTTTAAGCCACCCAGACTGTGGTTTTTCGTTATGGCAGCCTGAATAGACAAATGCATAACTTAATCATCTTTGATCGGTTTAAGCACTAGGAAAACAGAGAAGTTGTGACTACTGAAGCATAAATAGATTCGCTTTTTATGCCCCTTGGCCTATAAGATAGAAGTAAAGCTGAAGAGGTCTTGACAGTACAGGAAGAGCAAAGCATTCAATTCTGGATCCTCTATGACATGTCTGTCTCAGTTGTCAAAAAAGAGAATTTAATAAATTGTACACTAAACCTTAAGTATGTAAAATCCATAAAAGAAATAATGTGTAGTAGAGGCAGGTGAACATATACATGCCTAAGAAAGAAGACAAGAACGGAAGGACAAGTTAAGACTGAGAACAGTTAGGCTCCACACAAAGTCACAAGCCAAGTAAGAAGCATAGCTGGGACTGGAGCATCCACGTCTTTTATGCCTATATCCAGTGATCTTTTTATTATATACACCTACCACCTACCCAAAGAGGTTAGCAGAATAATCTAGAAAGCAATATTGTACACTGTAGTTTATCCATTAACTAGTAAGGTTACACTTTAAAATTTTCAATAGCCACAAGATAGTTATTAATAATAAAGGGGAAAAGAGTAACTTCATAGTGAAGAAAGCTGGCGGACACTACTTAACCTGACGGGAGTTAACATCACTAGTAATAAGACATATCTAGATCATTGCTTCTGATTTGATGTACTGAAAAGAACACATCATTTCTGTGGTATTCTTGAGGGGGGAAAAAGAAAAAAAGGAAAGAAATGCAAAACCTGAATCTAATCATGAGGAAACATGAGCTAAATCCAAACTGAAAGACATTCTACAAAATAACTGACCAGTATTCTTCAGAAGAATCAAAGTTGTAATGAAACAAAGAAAGACTAAGAAACTGTTCCAGGTTGAGGCAGACTAAGGAAACACAGAAACTAATATAATGTGTAATCCTGAAATAGATCCTAGATCAAGAAAACTAATATAATGTGTAATCCTGAAATAGATCCTAGATCAAGAAAAGGACATCAGTGGGACAACTGGCAAAATTTGAATAAGGTCTACAAACTAGTTAGTAGTATTTTGTAATGTTAATTTCCTAATGTTGATCATTGGACTGAAGTTACATACGTTAACACTTGGAAAATGAAAGTTATATGGCAATTGTACTATTTTTGCAATTTTTCCCTAAATTCAAAATTATTTCAAAGTTTAAAAAGTTTTAAATTAAATTTTGATACTTGCTTTGAAAATAAACAAATGAGTATCATAAATGAATGAATACCAATATACTAACATTAAGCACTTATTAATTTTTTTATCACAGAAAAATCATTATATATAAATGCACCAGGTTTCAAACACAGTAAGTTCCCAAAGAACAATCAGTTTCACTATACTTGATTCTGAACTGCATAAAGGCAAATTCCTATCTTATCCTCATGCAATTCTCTTTGTTTAAACTATCAGCCATTGAGAAAAACATGAAGTTAACAATTTATTAATTTTAAGACATTTCCACTAAATTATAAGCAATGAAATGACAAAATTATTTTTCTTATAAACAGAACAAATTCAACAAAATGTTCACAAATATTATGAGTTTCTTAAGGTGTAGTTATAATTCTTAGATGTCCCCCCTTTCTGGATTCACTTACAGTATGTGACCTCATCTAAAAACATAGCTTTACATGAACAGAATAAGTCATCAATGCATTGTTTTTCGATGTGTAGTGCCCAGATAACCCCTCTAAGAACTGTCACTTTTATGACTCATCCATGGTAGGTACTTGAAAGAATTTACTGAATAAAGATGCTCAAGATCACTAATCGTTGGGGAAATGCAAATTAAATCACAAAGAGATACTACCACACAACTGTTAGATTTCTAAATTTTCTTTTTTTTTTTTTTTGCTGTACGCAGGTCTCTCACTGTTGTGGCCTCTCCCGTTGCGGAGCACAGGCTCCGGACGCGCAGGCTCGGCGGCCATGGCTCACGGGCCCAGCCGCTCGGTGGCATGTGGGATCTTCCCGGACCGGGGCACGAACCCGTGTCCCCTGCATCGGCAGGCGGACTCTCAACCACTGCGCCACCAGGGAAGCCCTAGATTTCTAAAATTTTTAAAACTGTTAATACTAAATGCTGACGAGGATCAGAGCAATAGGAACTTTCATTCACTGCTGGTAGGAATGCAGAACGGAACTGAAAGACAGTTTGGCAATTTCTTACAAATCAGAATTCACGTTTCAAAACACCTTTCTAATTCTTTTTAAAGTTATGTACAAGTAACTTAATATCTTTTAAATTATGTTTCCCTCAAGTCTAAAATGGGAATAATGCCGGTGATTAATTATTACTATAGCATGCTGACGTGAAGATTCACACACAGTACGAAAGGCTAAACCTTAGTAAAGTTTTCTAAACAGAATCCATTACATTTTTAAGCATTAGAGTTCAAGGTCATTTCCACAGAATGTCAATTATCCAACGAACCAAACCTCAATTTCTAGATTTTAACTAACATATAACTTACTTCTATTCCATTCTTTTAGAGACAAAATCTCTTAAAAGTATGCTCAGATACAAGCACATAAGGCACACATGAGGCATTTTTCAGTGACACTTCAAGGGATTAGGAGAAGCAAAACATTATCAGGGGATACACACATTTCGTTCTTTACATTTTCTGAACATGGACAAGCAATTATCTCACCAAATCTACGCGTAAACGTTTTTTTAGGGTTACATGGGGTAAGAGACTGAACTATAGACATTGAAAACAGAGAAGGAAAGAATTAAACCAACAAAAGGTTTTAACTGAAATATTCTTATTGATAATCACTGCAGTTTTACTTGCACAACTTGTATAACCTGAAATGCTTAAATTATAAACCACGCTAAAGAAAATCTATTTCCAGACCTTAGAAATAGACAATAGAACAGAACCTAGACAACAGCTACTGGATAGTTTAGAGTTTGGAAAATATAGCAAGTTGCAATTTGTAGAACAGCCACTAGATGGTAGTGACTACAAATAAATCTATGCTCATTAAAGCAAATAAACTGAAGTACTGGCCTACACCCTACCCAAAGAAATGTATCAGGAAATGAAGGTGAAAAATAATTTATAATCTCACTCTTATAATACTGGTGCAGTATTTGTAGAATAGGAAGCATAAAGATATAAACTGTAGAAACATAATTTAGTAAAAATGTAATAAAAGGCCGGTAATTTACATTAATATATTAAATGTAAATATTTATATTCATATTAATTAATGTAGCACCAGTGGCCAAAAATAAGGTCAACCTTATTTTTGTGCCTAGGTTACTGTGCATTTACAACACTGGTGTATCAGTGAAATGCTGTCAGATCTAAAAAATAAAGATTGATAAGAAGATAGCATGGATAAGTGAAATATAGAAATGGAGAGATAATAACTAAGCTCTGAGTCAAATAATTAGATGGTGTCAAATAACATGTTTTTATTCCTAAGAAACAGGTATTTATACTAACTACAAATAACTACAATAAACTTAAATTCTTTCTTTTTCCAATGAAGATTTCTTAAAAGACATAACCATGAAAGGAATTAATGTTTACGCTACTCTTTTTGTAAAGAAAATATGTGGGAAGCCTGTTATTAATATAAAGGGTTACCAGGTTGAACTTAAACTAAGAAAAAAATTAAAGTTCACTAGCCTAACAGTACAAAACAGAGTTATTTGTAGCCAAAGTGTTCACTTCCTTTTCATCATACTTAACATCATATCTAACTACAAATTATAACTAAAACCACAAGACATAAATATTGCATATACAGGGGGCTTCCCTGGTGGCGCAGTGGTTGAGAGTCCGCCTGCTGATGCAGGGGGCACTGGGAGGACCCCACATGCTGCGGAGCCGCTGCGCCCGTGAGCCACGGCCACTGGGCCTGTGCGTCCGGAGCCTGTGCTCCACGGT
>NW_006793856.1:2717393-2731520 GCF_000442215.2 Lipotes vexillifer | reverse complement strand
GCGGTTCAACTACTATTCTTCAGTAGATGAAATGAAATAAGGAAAGGAAGCAAGAAACCATTTCAAAATGGAGGAAAAGGTAAGGGAATTTTCAGACTCAAAAGTAACTCAACTTAGGAAGTATGTATTTTCTATGTTGTCTATTTTTTTGGTCTATTATTAAAGTTGAATGTGGTACTTTACATAGGTAAAACATTCCTCAGTTCTAGCTTTAAAATTAACTCTACAGCTGAAATAAATTAAATCAGCATTCTATCAAAGAAGGTATGAAAGCTTGGTCATTTAACCAGGTTGAGGGCAGAAATTAACCCTATCATAATCTAATAAATGTACTTAGTTGAATACTGGGTTTCCAAAAATTATTTTATCAATTTAAACAGTTTGAGTGTCATAATATTATGTACTGAGTGTACTATGTGCCATTCCTGAGATAGGAACTGAAATAATGAAGACTCTAATGAAGTCTTTCCACAAGTAGCTTAAGTCTACTTTATAAAGTCAAATGTTAATTTAAGAATGTTGCAAAAAGTTAAAATTTTACGGTTTCTGGTTTTCTAATTACTCGCCATTCCGCACAAATAAGACAGACCTTCATACTCCTGTGTCTCAAATCACATTGTTCCAGTTCCCCAGAATATCTCCTTTTCCAACCCTTCCTCCTGTTTAAAGACACTCAAGTGGAAGTCCTCTGCTCCAAAAGCAGAATTTATCATTTCATTATACGTGCTCCTATAGCCCCAAATGGACATGCAGCATTTCACATACAAAAACATATTTAGCTTTAAATATGCTTATATATATCTCTATACAGTCAGCATCTAGCATAATAACTGCAATACAAAGTTACCTGATAAGTGTTTAACAAATTCTAGGATTTGTATCATATGATCACAGCTAGTTAAATGTCAGGATCAATTTACATTATAACAAGGTAAGATACACACTGATAGTATGTGCCTTCCCTCACTGTCTATGTTACTTTAAATACATACACAACCAATAAATGCAAAAAAATAGTTTGGAAATAGTTTCAGTTTTCACTTACTGAAAAACGCCAGCATGAAAATCCCATCATTACCCACTCTGAGCTGGTCTGCATCGCTGAAGTCATCTCTTGTTGGACACTCTTCCTCTTGAATCTGTAAAACATAGACTATTAGAATAGCTCACTAAACTATTGATAATTACAACTTTATTATCTTAAGTGTAAAGATAAAAATTTAAATAAAATCTAATGTCCTCAATGTATTGTATAGGCAAAATGAGACAATGAGTACAGTATCTGATACATAATAAGTACTCAAAAAACATTAGCAAGTATTAATTTTTCATGGACACCCCTGAAAAGAGTAACTTTAAAAGTAAACACAAAAAAGATAAAAATTGAATAACATCGAATTAATGAAAATGACATCACAAAAGATCGATGTGACACTGCTGCATCAGTGTCAAATGGAAAGAGGATTTTTCATAATCAGTGGTGAACTCTAAATTGGTACAAACTCTATGGTTGGCAATTTGGCAATATTTATCAAAAATTAAAACGTACACATCCTTCTACACAGTAATTCCAGCTCATGAAATATACTTATAAGAAATGATGTATTACAGATAATTCACTGCAGCAATGTTAACAAGAGCAAAAACTTAGACACAATCTAAATGCCCATCAATAGTGGGCAACTGTCAGGAGATAATTCTCTGTGAGTCTTTCATGTTTCTACATGTTTCCCAGGTAGAGGCATTGGCTACCTTTCTTCTGTATTATCTTTTCAAGGATGTTTATATAGTAGATGGCTTTGGGAGAGAGAAATAGTGTCTCTCTCCAGAGCAGAGATGTAGGCATGCTTATTGGCCATTAGAAAATATTGGGTTCCCCTGAACTCAGGGTTCCACACTGCGAGCAGAGGCATCGCTTGGCCCTCTCTGAGTTGCCCTGCAGGACCTGAGGCTCAGGAAACTGCCATGAGAAAATGCTAATACCCTAGCTACTACTACTGCTGTGAATAATAAAGTTTAATAATAAAGAATAATAAAGTTTCTGTCTCTGACCCAGCAGTCCTGTGTCTTCTGTGAGCATCCACAAAACTGTGACAAGCTAATCAGTTAGCTTGCAAGTAGGCTAAAATCTCAGACCGTTTATAATTCTTGAGATCAATGAAATAAATTATTGTATATCTAAAACAATGAAATTCAAAAAGCAATGTAAAGATTTAAAAATAAATTACAATCTCCAAAATATATTAAGTGAAAATCATTTATATAGTACAATACTTTTGTGTACAAAAATAATATACAAACACATTACTTCTCTGGAAGCACGTACAAAGTCTATTATCACTAATTGCCTCCAATATTCAACAAATATTGATAGAATACCCATTCTACATAAGACTTTGCTTCCTGGTACTTGGGATATATGAATGTACGTAAAACAAAGATGTCTGCCTTTCTGAAGCCTATATCCCAGTGAGGGGAGCCGGACAATAAATAAAGACATAATAAATAAGTTGCTTATACAAAAGGTATATAAATGCTCTGCAAAAAAAAAAAGTGAGGAAAGGATGTTTAGGAAAAAAAATGTAAGGAAAGGATGTTTAGAATGTTTAGTAAGGGCTACAGTTTTCAATATGGTGGTCGCATAAGCCTCATTAAGGTGACACTGAGCAAAGAATTAAAGGAGAGGTAAGAGAGTCAGCCATGCAGATATCTCATAGAGGAGTGTTTTAGGCAGAGGGATAAGCCAGTGCCAAGTTCCTAAGAGAGAACCAGACCTAGCATGTTACAGAAATAATAAGGAGGCTAACATGGTTGAAACCACAGTGAATAAGAGGGAAAACAGGAAGAAATAAAGCCAGAGTCCACTAAAGGACCCTGGATTTTACTGAGTGAACTGGGAGGTCTTACAGAGTTTTGATCAAATGATTGACATGACCTGATTTACAAACTCACTATCTCCACGTTACATATACATAACCTCAGTTGGGTGTTAATTTTCAATTTTGTGTTAGTACACACAGAGGCTCAGAGAAGCTCAGTGCCTTGCCCAAAATCACATAATTAGTTAGGTCAAGGCAGGACTTAAATCCAGGATACCAATGTTCTTTCCATGCAATCATGGTAGTCTCACTACATATACTGCTTTTCTGAAAGAAAAAGACTTTCAGGGACTTCCCTGGTGGCGCAGTGGTTAAGAATCCCCCTGCCAATGCAGGGGACACGGGTTCGAGCCCTGGTCTGGGAAGATCCCACATGCCACGGAGCAACTAAGCCCGTGCACCACAACTACTGAAGCCCCCCGCGCGCCTAGAACCTGTGCTCCGCAGCAAGAGAAGCCATCGCATTGAGAAGCCCGCATACCCCAACGAAGAGCAGCCCCTGCTCGCTGCAACTAGAGAAAGCCCGCATGCAGTGATGAAGACCCAACGCAGGCAAAAATAAATAAATAATTATATTTTTTTTAAAAAAAAAAAAAAAGACTTTCAAAACCATATTGCTCATTATTTAGGCAAAAAGATCCCTTCAACTCTGCAATCATATATCCTATGGTCTTATGGACAATTTAATAACTGGCAATGATTAAATACATATTAATGAATTTTTATATCATTTCAAGCTAATTCAAGAAGTAAACATTAAAGCACAGTAGAAGGCCAAAAAAACACTGTCAATATGATGGCAAGAATATAAAATTTCACTCTTTTTGAAACACCAGTCCAAGAGATTTTATCATAGGACATCATTTTTTTTTCTTTTTTTTAAATTTATTTATTTCTATTTTTATTTTTGGCTGTGTGGGTCTTTGTTGCTGTGTGCGGACTTTTCTCTAGTTGCGGCGAGCAGGGCTACTCTTCGTTGCGGTGCGTGGGCTTATCATTGGGTGGCTTCTCTTGTTGCAGACCACAGGCTCTAGGTGCACAGGCTTCAGTAGTTGTGGCACTCGGGCTCAGTAGTTGTGGCTTGTGGGCTCTAGAGAGCAGGCTCAGTAGTTGTGGTGCACAGGCTTAGTTGCTCCACAGCATGTGGGATCTTCCTGGACCAGAGCTCAAACCCATGTCTGCTGCATTGGCAGGCGGACTCCCAACCACTGCGCCACCAGGGAAGCCCAGGACATCATTTTTAAATAGATAGAAGACATATGCACAAAGATGTCCTTTACAACATTAACACTGGAAAACACAAACAGTCTTGAAAAGAATCTAATTGTTCACTAGAGAGGAATGGCCACTATATTATAGTATATTGATTCCATGGAATTTCACTCACCATTAACATAACAGAAAAATATTTACATAAAATGCTTAAAAAATAAAAGATAGTAGCTATGCAAGAATTTCAATTACATTAAACATTGACTTATAAACCCTAAAATTGGTAAAAAAAAAAAAAAAAATTAAAACAAAGAGCTGTAATAGGACAACAGTCGTATTTTTCTTTCTAATTTCCCACAGTGGCTAATTTAAAGAAAGCATTCATTAACTTAATTAACTGTTATTTATTAAACACCAAGGATGTGCCAGATAATAGCAAGGTGCTAGAAATGTAAACACAAGGTCATCTTGGAGCTGTTCACAATTTATCAAGTGCTAGCTTTTACATCAAAAGACAAGTTACTGACACACAATTTTAAACAAGGTACAAAAAAATGAACCCTATCCACTATATATAGTCATAATATGAGACTAAGTGACAAGCCATGTTCTAAAAGTTTTATAAAGTGAATCATGTGAAACAAATATTTTTCAGAGAAATATTAAAAATGGGCAATACACTTCAGTAGATCAATGAGTCATCACATAATCATACCTGCAACCCCACTCGTGAGAAATACGAAATAGTAGAAAACAGTATTGTTTCCACGTCTCCAGGCTACCTACATTCCTCCAATGAGACTGGATTTAAGAAATAAACTTTCAGCTCATCCAGCTGAGATTCATTTACAACTGACTGTACTCAAGTGCTAATCAGACCAGTTTTTTATCTGAATCAGGTATAGGAATTCATACTGAATGACACTTTGCAGAAAGAGGGTGCTGGAGCACTGGGATAGAAACTGACGAATTCGAAAGATTTTTTTTACAAGGACCTAAGTTATAAGTTAGTCTCTTCATACAACTCTGTTTTTGCTTTCCATAAAATTTTCCACAATTCTCACAAGCTAGAGTTACAATGGTATCAGAAATGGGTAAACACAGAAAACTTTTCTTTATGGACATATTCCAGCTCAGGCTGGGAATCACATTACAAAAACAAGACACTGGAAATGATGAAGGGTTTTTAATAGTAACACTTCAGAGTTTTCTTTCCAAAAGGTAAAATCACCTTTATGCTTACCTCAAAGCACAGAGAACAAGACTTAATGCTTCCTACTTTCTCTTTAGAGTTCTATCCAACTGTGTAGAAGTTAGGGCAATAGAGGACCCAAGTTCCTAAACATCCTTTAAGGACCTTTACCATTTCCAAAATCCCTAGGAAAACAATCCCTGAGAAAAGGAGTTACAGTCCTACTTCACTGAGAGTGTGTGCATGTAAATATAATGCATGTACAAACACACATGCACTAATAAAAACTCCACACCTTAGTAGATCTATCCTCCTCCATAGTTCTCCCCTCCCAACATCAAAAATCCTTATTGAATGAGCTATACTTATGCCACGGTCTTAACAGAAACTTACTTCCCCCTCAGAAGGAAAAGAAATCAATAATAGGGGCTTCCCTGGTGCAGGGGTGCAGTGGTAGAGAATCCGCCTGCCAATGGAGGAGACACGGGTTCGAGCCCTGGTCCGGGAAGATCCCACATGCCGCGAAGCAACTAAGCCTGTGTGCCACAACTACTGAGCCTGAGCTCTAGAGCCCGCGAGCCACAACTACTGAGCCCATGTGCCACAACTACTGAAATCCACACGTCTAGAACCCATGCTCCGCAACAAGAGAAGCCGGCGCACTGCACTGAAGAGGGGCCCCCACTCACCACAACTAGGGAGAAGCCCACATGCAACAACAAAGACCCAACACAGCCAAAAATAAAACAATTAATTAATTAATTTTTTAAAAATCAATAATAAATTTGAGGTTTACTACCTTTACTTATGTGCTCAAAACTATTTATGATGACGTTTAACTGTGTGTGTTGGAGGATGCAAGTGGGAGCAGGTCTGAAGAGTGTTGTGGCTGATGAAAGAAACCTGTCCAGGAAAAACGCTTACCCATCAAATAATCTACACGCTGGGCTCTGGCCTGATGGCAGCAGGACAAGAATGCTATACATACAGGCACCTTCTTCTCCCTTTTCCCCTTACCTAGCTTTCCTGTGTCACGTGATATTTCTGTGTCTTTTTCCTGAACAAAATGGGGTTAACCCAGAATCTGACATCTCTAAAGACTAAAGCAAGAAATAAAGGTAACAAACTCTAGTCCTGCTTGCAGTCACATTAAAATGTAAATAATTTCTACCTTTTACCTGACTGAAGAATAGCATACATACATCTCATTGATTCTCCATTACTGAGACAGCCACTCCTTTTACCAGAACAGGAAATAACATACATAGTGTATCACTGACTCTATTACTAAGACAGGGAGATGAGGGAGAAAAAAGGGCGGTGGAATCTTTGACCATCATTCCCAAATTCTAGGGTGGCATGTGTTCAAAGGACAAAAAAAAAAAAATAGTGAATTGACAAACATAATTTTGTAGGCCTGGTAACTTCCTTCTTTGTGTCTTTAAGCTACCTTGAGTTCATTCATAGAGTCACGAAACTGGCTACGCTAATATGTAAGAAATGAATAGAAAAAAATGATCTATAATTATAGTTATGGACCACAGAATCTAAACTATATAAGAAGGGAAATAAGGACATTGAAGACACTTCATTGACAGTGAAGAGGTCAACGGGGTGGGGGTAACTTGAATGAGGGAGTCAGAAGTATGAGGGGTGAAGGTTAGTACATGAGATGCCTGAAATCAAGACTTAGGAAATGATAAATCATTGGTAAAGATTCCACCTAGGATGACCAGGGTGGGTGCAGGAGAAGACCAGTAGAAATCGAAATCGTATGAGAAGGTCAAGGAATGCAGAAGGTAAATTTAAATAGGAGAGTGCCAAAAAATGGTGACACAAATAAGTAGTAGTAAATACTAAAAAAACTACAAGCACAAAGAACTATTTTTGATATTACTGAATATACGTATCAATTAACACAAATAATATTCTCAAAAGGAAATGATAACATTGTCTTACTCTTTGAGATGTTTCTGCTGCTGCAGCTGCCATTGCAGCAGCTTTGGCCTTCTCAGCTTCATCATACGTAGGAAGAGAGGTAGCAACACTGTAAGGAGGTGGCACAGGATAAAACTCACTGTAAACTTCTGTATCTGAAGAAAAGGATTTTTAAAAAAGATAACCATTAAAACAAACTAATATTATGTTTATAGCCAGAACATAATTTAATGTTACAGAACGCCACTAAAGACTATCACTGCTATTTGTAGTCCTATGTTATAAGCTATATAACATATAAATTACTACTACATCGTATATATTATTTTAGTCCTACATTTATTATCAAGAGAAAGAACTGATAAATATCATCTAACGGCTGATATACCAAACAAGAACATCAAGAATGAGACTCTGAAAATGTGGGCAACACAAAGGAGGTAAACTCACCTCACCATATATGAGCATCCTCTATGTTCCTACTGCTATGCTCAAAGACTTTATTTGCCCACAATCTCACAGCCAAAAAGTAAAAATATCAGGAATAATGGTAACAAACACTGAAACAGCACTAGCCATTTACTATAACACTGCTAAATACATGAACCTTAGCAACTCTGAGGTTCAGTTAAGTGATTTGCCCAGTATCACACAATCAAGAAGTGGCAGAAGCCAGGGATTTCCTGACTCCAAATACTTTATTATTTATTTATTCTCATATTTACTTGATAATATATAAGATGTTAATTTTTCTACACAGGCCAATTTTAACAACTCCTAAGAAAACTCAGTATTTCTCTTTGCTAAAAGATTGATGATTTTTAACTCTTTTTTTACTCTTGTCCCTTCCCCCATTTTCCCCCCATCTACCCAGTTCTTCAGGTTTTCTTTTTTAGAAGAATTTCTCCCTCCCCAATTTTTAAGCTATTTTTGAAATATGATTTCCAGAAGTATATTGCAATATTAAATATAGACTGCTAATTTTTTTTAAAATGCATCATTTATTGCCAACTTTGGTATAAGTAAAATCATACACACACAGGTCAATCAATTGATTAGACTTATGCTAGAATCACTGACATAAAAAACAGGCAGATTCTAAAAACAGTATATACCACAATGTTTGACATCACCTCTGTGATTTCCTCTATCATAACTACAGCATTTTTACGTCTTCCACATTGGTTACAATTTTACCTATCTTTATCAGATTTTCTTGCACATGAAAAAACACTGCACTCCAGCAATATTTTTCCTGTTGTGTTTTAATGTATATAGGTTTTAAAATAAGTATTTGTAATGCTATCAATGAGAGCTAAGGATCTGAAGTTAGGCAATTTTCAATCTAATAACAGGAAGTGGTTAGTGGGAGTATAATGCTGAATGTTATCCATCAAAAGTCACAAGAGTCATAAATTCTTAGAAAAGACTTATTATTAGGATGTAAAAACACCATACACCGTCAAGTAAATAGATTTCTTTAATTCTGAAGACGAGATTAGAAGCAAAATTTAAGTAAAAACCATGATTATGAATTTAAGGAATAACATTAAAACTATACATTTTTAAAACTGGAACAATGGTATATATTATCCAAGGAGATGAGATCCTTACGTTAAAAACAGATATGTACGTTTCTGAAAAGTTTTAAGACCCAAGATAGAAAAAATATCTCCACCAATAACAGGTGCAAGTTGGGAAGGAGCACCTTTAATTTTCTCTTGTTAATTTTACTTACTTTTCTTCTACCCTTTGAGGCAGTGGTTGGTTCTCAACCACAGAATTTAAAGTCTGGGGAGCTCCAATCCCAGCTCCTCTTCTTAGAAGTTATGTGACCTCAAGCAAATCACTTAAGCACTGTGAAGTTCCACTTTCTCATCCATAAAACTGACCCAGCAAGGCTATTACTTGCTATTATGGGACAAAATAGAAGAGTATTCAAGAGGACTCTGTAAACTGTGCAACACTATGCAAATGTCACCTTTTATAACTGACGTTGCTCAGATCTATAAAAGCAGCCATAAGGTGACCTACTGAAGAACATAATCTCCACAGAAAATGGGCACTGCCCATATGCCTAAAATATAACAACACTAAGAAGCTGAAGAAAAATAATATCAACAGTTTTCATTAAACAGAAACCCAAAATTCTAGAATTCCTCAGTTCTCGTGCTCAATTATAGTCAGGAATGGCCTTTTAGCACAGGTGAAAAAATTAAAAAGACCAGAAATCACAGAGGAGACTGTGAGAATAACTGAACTTCTAGGTACCAGGCTCCACTTGTTTCACAGTTGAAATTTATCTAACCTTTAAAAATGTCATGCTACATTATCAAAACTTTTCCAGATCATAGAAAAATGAGAAGCTTCTCAATTCACTTTATGTTGCTTCCATAATATTAATACCCAAACCAAAAAGACAGCACATAAAGTTATAGATCACACTAATAAAGCCACAAAAACTCTAAATAAAATATTAACAAATTTAAATCCAGGAAAGATTAGAACATGATGACAAAAAGAATTTATTCTAAGAATATAGGGATGGATTAGCTTAAAGAAGAAATCTGTTAGTAATACATTTCATTACAACAAAAACTGAAGGAGAAAAGCCATGTAATTTTACAATAAGGTACCAAAAAGATGACTCCCAGGTTTCTGGCCTGCTGGAGCCATTTATTGAAATGGGGAAGACTGTCAAAGGAGAAGCTCTAGAGGGTGGTAGAGGGAGGAGCCTGTATACAGTTGTGGTGGTGAGACTCTTTGAAACTCTTCCCATGAAGAGGTGGAGACTAATTCCTCAATAATCTTGAATAGAGCCTAAGTGACTCACTTCTAAGAGCCTGAATGTGGCAGATGTGACACTGTGACTTTTAAGGCAACGTCACAGATTCCATTTGGCTTTCTCTCAGAATGCTTGTTCTTAGAAGCCAGCCTCCATCCAGTGAAGAGCCCAGGCCACAAGAAGAGGCCACATATAGTTGTTCTGGCCAACAGCCTCAGCTGAGGCCCTAGCATCAGCCAGCAAACGTGTGAATAAGGAAGCCCGCAATTACCTCCAGTCCCAGAGTCACCATCAGACAACAATCACATGAGACTCTAGCAGAGAACTTCATAAAGAAGCCCAGTTCCCCGCAAACCATGAGAATTAACAAGCATAAATGATTGTTATTTTACTCCATTAGGTTTGAGGTAGTCTGTTAAACAGCAATAGCAACAGTAGCCACAACAAAGGGATTGCAATTTCACTCTCAGCATCTTCCATCATAGAATGATTAACTTAGCATTACTGGGAAAATACAAATTGTGACCAGAGAAATAGATGAGGGTAGTTCTTGAGAATGACCTGCAAGGATGAGATGAACAGTAGCAAGCAGTAATCACTGCCTTGTATCCAGGAAATATTACCATGAGTAGGGGGGACATTATGTGTACAATTCACCTCCATTCACATGTACTTACCACATTCTCATATTCATCATTAATAATACCTTGTTTATGACTATATAAGTAAACACACACACACGGGTATATTTATATATTCATGTGTGTATGCATTATATGCGTGCATGAATATATATGTATATATGGTTATTTCTTCTAAAAGTTATATGGCTAATCCACTGGGAAGGGATTCTAGTAAGCATAAGGAAGTTTAACAAGCTACACATTTAAATTAATTTTTAAAACAATGAGACAGGTAACCTATGAAATATTTTATAAACTATCTTTAGAAAAACCTTTTTTAAAATAATCATAAAACCGAAGAAGCCCATTAACAGACTTGATAATTACACAAAACCATACTGGTAAAGACAAAACAAAAAATCGAGCTATTAAAAACATTACTAGGGCTTCCCTGGTGGCGCAGTGCTTGAGGGTCCGCCTGCCGATGCAGGGGACACGGGTTCGTGCCCTGGTCCGGGAAGATCCCACATGCCGCGGAGCGGCTGGGCCCGTGAGCCGTGGCCGCTGGGCCTGCGCGTCCGGAGCCTGTGCTCCGCAACGGGAGAGGCCGCAACAGTGAGAGGCCCGCGCACCGCAAAACAAAACAAAACAAAACAAAAAACATTACTAGTTGTTTCACACTAAAAACAACAATACCTGAAGTTGTAGGTACTTCCACAGTAATACTGCTATAAGGTGGAGGAGAAGAGTCAGTCTCAAGTCCAGACGCTGAAGGAGCAGCCTGCACATTTTGTGGTGTTGGGTTTGAAGTTGACGGCTGCTCTATAGCAGATGATTCTGAATTATCCTCTTCATTGTGAAGCTAAGAAAACAAAGGGAAATGAAAACATTAATGTGAATCAAATTTTAAAAAAAATTTTAAAGATCAATTTCAGGCAAAGAATCATTTTTTAGCTAAAAACAAGGTAAAATAGCATTTAAAAAGATGAACAAAATTTTTAAGAGACATAATCAGTCATTAAGAAGTTTAGAATTTTTATAGTTTCTTTACAATAAGGATGAAGTTCAAATTGTTAGGATTTACAGAAGAAAAAAGTCATGATTACAAATAGATTCAAGTTCTCTCAATCCTACAATAAATATTGTCTACCACACATCAATCACTGTGTACTGCAAAGAAAACTTCTAATACAACCACAATACCATATCTATTACACTAGTATCTAAAATAACTAGAAATGTAAAATGAATTAATGAAATAGAATAACAATATATATACATTCCAAAAACGTGGAATACTCTGAGGAGGTTTTCCCAAGTACCAAAAGAATTACTAATAAACCAAAATAAGTCAGTGTGCATATAAAATTCTGAAAAAGTCATTACAACAAATTTATTGAAAGTTCAATAAATGCTAGATACTATATTGAGATCTTTATCACTTAACTCATTCAATCCTCACAACAAACCTGTAAGATAGAGACTATTAGACTGTTATCCCCATTTGACAGATTAAAAGAAAAAAAGAAAAAAAAAAACCAAAACCACCCTGGACGTGTAGAGACTTAGAGTAACTTGCCAAACATCACAACAGCTAGGAAGGGTAAAGCCATGAATCACACCCAAGCAGTGTGGCTGCACACCTCTTACTTCATTTATATGGAAGGAAGGAAGGGAGGGAGGGAAAGAAATTTTGTCACAGAGCAAATTTGTGTGTTGTGATATAACGCATTTTTGGATTTCAGAAAGAATAGGCAAAATATTACTCCACTTTCTAGGAGCTTCGATAAACTTATTTTCTCTGTACCTCAGTGTCTCCATATGTAAGTTCTGAATGCAACCAAAATCCTCACAGAATTGTAAAATAATATTTGAAAATCATCTAGCATAATGCCTAACACACAGAAGGCATTTAACAAATACTAGTTCCACCCTTCTTCCCTTTTATTTAATATACTTTATTTTATAAACACAAAAGCAGAAATTATGTGGTACTCTGTCAGTCCAATAAGTAGTCACTCACTTGCCTCTAAAGAATTTTTTTAAATATGCCAAGTAAAACAGGAGGTCAATTTACTTCACTGCTGTCTGCATGTGTCTTGGTAAGCGATTACACTAGCAAAACAACTTTTGGGAGTTCATAAAGGTATTGTAACTTTTAATAAAGCAGTATAAACAAACCTAAAATCATCTCAAGTTTAAGAAGACAACTTTTTCCATAACGCTATGGACAAAAAATGTTGCCTGCCATTCCAGTAAACAATGAATGTTGCCCACCATCAAATCATCAGCCACTGCAGCCAACCCCACACAGTGCATCCTGAGGGGAACTCAGGATGGAGAAAAACAGGATACTGGCCCTAGATTGTTAAGAAGCATATCTAAAGAACAATTTCAATAAGCCCAGACTCTTGCATCTCCGCATACACAGAAAAGCCCTGAAATCATTAACTTAAGATGTCTGCTTCGTGTGATCAGCGGTAATCTTCTCATGCCCTACTACTCCCCCACCACCCCGGCAAGAACTCCAGTGCACCCTGGCTCCTCGCAGTTCTCTTTGCAACAGCACCTCAGAGCTATCTGAGAGGCTGTCTCCGGGGCTATAATCCTCAGTACGGTCCTCAAATAAAACATAACTCGCAATTTTTAGGTTATGCGTTTTTCTTCAGTCGACAGCACCAAAGTTTATACAATAACATCCACTCAGAGAAACTGAATTCTAAGGTCAAATAAGCATCAAGTCAACTCTGTATGAGCTTCTACATTTATTCACTTGCAGCACTTTTACAAGTAGGCACTAAATGAGCACCCTCTTGACTAGCAACACTCTGCCCTGGTGTCATAAAGCATCTTCTATGTTTCCCATTACAAGGCACCCAGGAGAACTCCCAATGTAGTCATCTTTGACAACACTTTTAAGAGCAAAAATGTCAGATGAACAAGTTAAGGCAAATAAAGTACAGATAAATACTTAGTATATACTTAGTAATTTAGAATATATTAGTATATTTAGTATATATAGTAGTTAATATTACTAAACAAATCACAATGAAGGTGTCAAAAAAGAGGAAGCCACTTTTCCATATCTACTATTAATACTGCAAATGTAGATGAAATGTACTAAAGAGAAAATCCTACATGACAAACAACTCTCCTCTAGTTCCTCACAAGAAACACCCCCTACCACATCAAATATACAAATATTGGTCCCCAGAATGACCAACTCTCTTCTTAAACCTGTCAAAATATATTCAAATAACTACAATAAAAAGAATAACTACATATACTTTTACATATGATCTCAGAAGTAAAGCTTTGGAACTTATAAAACACACCACTTTATTTCAACTGCCTTACCTAACACCTCCAGTTTTGTTTTTACAAAATTATAATATAGGGGATTTCCCTGGCAGTCCAGTAGTTAAGATTCCGCACTCCCAATGCCGGGGTACAGGTTCAATCCCTGATCGGGGAACTAAGATCCGGGCTGACACACAG
>NW_006793856.1:2716916-2717271 GCF_000442215.2 Lipotes vexillifer | reverse complement strand
CCAAAAAAAAAAAAAAAAAAAAAATATATATATATATATATATATATATATATATATATATATATATATATATTACAGTGATCAGTTGCTCTGTGTTAACAGTAAAACCCAATAACTCAGTCAACAATCTCTACCCACTGTAGCATAGAACTTCCAATTTATTTTAAATGCAACACTGTATTTTGATATCTTTGGTTTCTCCATAAATTAACCTACTGTGTGATGAGACAAAATTATTTTCAAGGAAGAAATTTTAACATAAAAATTTTTCTGCCATTTGAGGCACTACCCCCTCCCCTTTAGTGTGCATTGTACGTCTGCACTATACATTAACTAGATCCCCTTAGAAGACGCA
>NW_006793856.1:2692027-2716906 GCF_000442215.2 Lipotes vexillifer | reverse complement strand
AGGAATGCCTCCTCACTCAAAAATATTAATTTCCATCTGGTGCCAGCAAGGTAACTCCTTAGGAGATAACATTCCTTTCTCAATTCTGTAAAGTCACAATGACCCCACTACTCACTTTGTTGCACTATGTAAACTGTCAATATGTTACTTTGTCTCAAAAACTTATATAACTAACTGTGCTTTGACCTCTAATCAGCAGAACAGCCCTAGGAGCTCTCTGAAAGACTGTCTCCCGGCTTATAATCCTTAGACTGGGTCGAATAAAAATCTCCAGTTTGGGCTTCCCTGGTGGCGCAGTGGTTGAAAGTCTGCCTGCCGATGCAGGGGACACGGGTTCGTGCCCTAGTCCAGGAAGATCCCACATGCCGCGGAGCGGCTGGGCCCGTGAGCCATGGCCGCTGAGCCTGCGCGTCCGGAGCCTGTGCTCCGCAACGGGAGAGGCCACAACAGTGAGAGGCCCGCGTACGGCAAAAAAAAAAAAAAAAATTCCATTTTCTTAGATTCACTATTGTTTAATTTTTTCGACATTTGATTGCCTTTTAACTAAGTTCTTACAAGGGTTCAAATTAAGTTACATGTTTATCAAATTAAACAATGCCAATTTGTAGAAATTTTTCCTTAATCATGCTGCTATGTTGTTAAATGGTTCTATTTTACATTCTATAACAATTACCTAAACAGCAAAAAAAAAAAGGGTGGGGGAGGAGTGGGGTGGGACCTACATATATTCAGTAATGAACCAGGCTCTGTCCCATCCACACATCACCTCAAAAGTTATCTTCCCAGGGAATTCCCTGGAGGTTTCACTGCAGAGGGAGCAGGGTTCGATCCCTGGTTGGGGAACTAGGATCCCGCAAGCCAAAAAAAAAAAAAGAAAGTTATCCTCCCAGCTTGTCCTATTTATGAGCCTCCTGGAAAAAAATGTGGGCAATAGCACATGAAAATTAACATATCTTTAATCTAGTGACCAGGGTGATGAAAAGTTGCACACTAAACCACAGTTTTTTAGTCTGAAGGGTAAAAGGATGACAAGAGGGCTTTGTTAAACGTATCTATCGCTGGTTTTTATAGATGTATATTAAGTATTTTTAATAAGGAAACTGTAATCATTATGATTAGCTAGCTGGAGGTCTAGCCTTCCTGTGTATAAACTATTGTTTCTTTTACTTTAATTGGCGTGTCTCCTATACATATCCCTTTCTTCTATTTTAAGGTGATAAAATACTAATGTAATAACTAGAAACTTTATTTTTGAGAAGCTAGAGATCTCACTGAATGTTTTCTAAACATACCAAGATGAGAATTATGGAAGTGCAATCAAGTGTTGTTTAGTGAACAGTGCCCTGTACCAGGGCCTGGTAGGTTAACCAGTTGTGTGGTCTTTTTTTTCACCTTTCTTCTCATTTCTTTTCTCTTCTTTTCTGTTTCAGTTTGGGCACAGAAATTGAACTACAGGGCAGAACTGTAAGATTTCTGGGAGATAAAAAACAAGCTATCTCTATAGTTGTTTATTTTAAAAAGTTTCTAAAGAACTAATATATGTTGTATACTGCCATATTCTGACTACATTTATTACCAAAGGGCAAAACTGGGAAGAAGAGTTAGTAGTTGCAAGGAGATAAATTTTAGCTCAATAAAAAAATTTTTAGTTAGAACTTTTTAATTTTTAGAGTACTAGCTTTTCTGTTGGGCAACAAATCCTTTCAGGCAGATTTTGGATGACTGACTATCTGGCAACACTGTTTTATAACTAGGATGACCATACAGCTGTTTTCCCCAGGACAGTCCCACTTTACACCTGTTGTGTCACAACCCCATTCAATTTAGCATTTTCTCCACCCCGTTCATTCTCAAAAAAATTGTACGGTCGGTCAACTGACATATAATAGGATTCTTGCCCTTTGTACATAATTAGTAGATGACAAAGGTTCCTTCTGACTCTAAGATAAAATGATTCTAGAAAAAAACCTCTAGTAGCCTCTATCATTCAATGTTGCCTTATCTAACACCTGATTTAGAGAAGCAAACAGATATGTGTTGCAGTAAAATCAATCTGTAGAGTCAAGCTACTCATTTTAGTCACCCAAGAAGAAAGTGAGCTACCTTATCTATGCTCCTAGGGATAAGATGCTAAGAAATTTCTACAAACAGCCCAAGTGTTAAAACCAATAGCTCAGAAGATAGAGTCCCACAAAACAGTGCTGCTTAGCAAAGGGAGCTAGATTTTCTACCAATAACACTGAATTACAGCAGTCGTCCTCACGCACACACATACCATTAAGCAAATGAACAGAATCTTCTTAATTTGAGGTTTACCCCCCACCAAATTTTTTCCACTAAACTTTTGCTGTCTCTGGATACCTTTCTTCTAATGAGAACTAGCCTACGATAAAGCAATGATTACAAATGATTCGAAAATGATACAAATGATTAGGAAAGAGCGCATAAGCAACAAGTAAATATTAAAGGAAAAATATTTGCCGTGCCTAATTTTCAGCTTCTTCTTTTGAAAGTACAGAAGTTTGGTTACAGTTTTATATTTCATAATACAATACAGGCATATTTCTGCTGGTAAAAACCTTTCTTGTTAGTATGAGAGAATATCATTATTTTATGGTGTTCTACAAAGAACACAGTGAGCTTCAGATGCTCTGTCACCTGAACAAGTCTGCAAAACAACTGTTAAAAACCAAGTATCATCAGATATTTTATCAAGACATAACAAACTGTCTTTGAAACAAAAAGGATTCTTACTTCATTTTTAAACTGTTACTGTCTGCTAATATGTCAACTGAAAGAAACGTGCAAAAGCATATATACAGTATAACTGAGTTTTTTAAAATAATAATAGAGAGATAAACACAACATTGTAGATGAACTATACTTCAGTAAAACTTTCTTTTAAAAAGCTATTTCCTACACATTCCTAAACAAATAAATAAACAAGAGATTATCTGTGTAGTACATATAGGCAATCAAAATTTCTGGAAGGATACACAAGAAACAGCAAAGAGCTGCAGGTGGGGAAGAGATTTCATCATTCTCTACTATTTGATTTTTCACCCTAAACATAAATTACTTTGAATTTTTAAATTTTTAATAAATAAAACCAAAATGCAAAAGTCCTCTAATTTCTGGTTTGTTATGTCTCACAGGCAACAATGTTAAGGTAAACACTATATCTTATGATAAAAAAGCTTTTTCCACATAAAATGTAATATCACTATAATAGCTTCCCTGGGTTTATGTATATACAACTTTCTATTAAAAATGACACAATCTGAAACTGTAACCACAGGAAAAATATATGTGAAGAATGCAAATGAGGAACTGTATCTGTTTTTTTAAAGGAAAAATTGAGAGGGATAATTAATGGGGCAACAGAGTGATTAAAGAACATAAGACCAAATTTATATTGCCACACTAGACAGTTCTTCTGAGCTCCTGACCTAGATATCCACTCATTAATTCATTTCTTAAAACAACATTAAACATAATCAATCACATACTAAAAAGGGGCTCTAGGCTCTTTATGTACAATTCTTTTCCTCCCATACTGCACTTCCTAGTTGACTTCTACACACAGTTCAGGTCTTAGCTTAAAATCAAGTTCTCGGACTTCCCTCGTGGCGCAGTGATTAAGAATTCACCCTAAACGCAGGGGACACGGGTTCGAGCCCTGGTCTGGGAAGATCCCACATGCCGCGGAGCAACTAAACCTGTGCACCACGACTACTAACCCTGCGCTCAAGAGCCCGCGAGCCACAACTACTGAAGCCTGCATGCCTTAGAGCCCGTGCTCCACAACAAGAGAAGCCCCCGCTTGCCGCCACTAGAGAAAGCCCGCTCAGCAACGAAGACCCAACGCAGCCATAAATACATACATATATAAATAATTTTTTTTTAAAAATCAAGTTCTCAAGAAAATCTTTCCTATCTCTCAAAAGTAGATTAGGACACAATCTTACAGCACCCTGTTCTTTAGCACACTTACTACAATAGCAATTATTTATGTGATCATTCATTTACAATCTGTTTACCCAGCTAAAGTAAGAGCTCTACAAAACTGGAGGTTATGTCTGTCTTGTTGAACACTACAAAAATAAGCTCCAAAGTATTTGGAATCAACTTTGGTTAAAATTAAAAGGAAATGCAATATAGGTCACCAGTCACAACAGTATAAAATGGAAAGACTGGAGAAATAACCTTGCTATAACCCAAGTACTTTGAAGTCTCTAACAGCTGGTTATTACCTTAGTAAGTTAAAGGAGAAAGAGTATATTTACGTCCCAATGACCTCCAAGGAACAAAGAAACCAAACAGATGGGATAAAGATCTTATATAAATTGCTATTTTCAGAAGAATTCAGCCTCCAGTTAAATTCCTTTTTATATGCTAAAACTGCAATGTAAATCGGCTAGATCCTAAGATTCTCTCTTTGAATACAAAGTGCTCTATATGGTACACTCATTAGTCGTGTTCATAGTCCTTTAATTAAAAGACAAATACTTGATCTTTTTCTTAAATGTTTATATCAACAGAAAGATACACTTTTCAAAATTCTATTTAGCTTACTCAGATCTTACCTAAGAAAATACATATTTACAAATCTGCCCTATAATTATGCCTCGTTAGCAAAAGGTCAATATGATCTTAACACAGATTATCATAGTCCAAGGGAAAAAAAGAGAGAAAAGAAAAAAAAGAAAGGAGAAAAAAATATTTGAGTGCTGGGCTGGCAATTTCTCATACTTTCATCTAAGGTTGTCTGTCTACGGGGCACTGCTCCCTGCCATCCCCCACTTACCTTCTCGGTCTCCCACTAATTTCTCAACCTAGCACACATGAATTGAGCATGAAAAGACCATAATGTATGCCATAACTGTCTATATATTTTATCATAGGAAGATGTTCAGCTTCAGCCTCATCTTTCGTGGTTTTATACCAAAATACGTGTTACATAACATATTTTAAGTTTACTTTTAAAAGACTGCATTTTTCAAATCTGGCCAGTACTTGGGTTTTTGTCCTCTACAACTCAAGCAGCTTTTTGACATATATTTGTTGATGACTACGCTGTGGTCTTAAGCAATTAAGTTATCTGTGGCAGACATGTGATTGTCTCCCTCAAATCCCTTCCATCCCTCTTTCATTACAGATTCACAGTAATGTGGGTGGGACTGAGCCCACCCTACTATCTACGTTGGTCAGGATAATTTTCTCCTTTGGCACTGCAACTGCTTCCCACCAGCCTGGCCCTCCTGGGCTGGGTGCCTGTGTCAAAGGTGGGCAATAAAATAAGCTAAGATTATCCACTTAGAGGATATAGAAAACTGCTGTGGAAATAATGATACAGAGCAATTCCAGGGTTTAAGATTTCCTTAATTGGTTTGGGGACCATAATGTACAAACCCCGATGGAGAAGGTGCCCCTACGCATTTTTTATAAGCAGAAGAAAATTTTAATGATAATGTTTGAATTTACAAAACTATTCAAACCCTGAGTTTTCAAAATAGTTCAATGTTCTGACTTTTATAAGCTAACATACTGGTATTTGTCAAGAAATAAATGTTCCCTGCCATTCCAGTTCTACAAGGATAATAAAGCCATCAGCTACTGCCATGGCCCAGGGACAGCACGCCCTGAGGGGGATTCAGGATGGTGAAAAACAGGAAACATTCTGTGCTTTGGATATACTGGCCCTTAGATAGTTAAGATACATATCTAAGAAAACATTTCAAATGACCTCAGATTCTTGCATCTTCCCATACACAGAAAAGCACCCAAATCATTCACTTCAGATGTCTTCTTTGTGCTTAGCAGTAATCTTTTTATCTTGACTACCTGGTTTTCCCAGCAAATAAAGTTCATAGGCATCCTGGCTCCTCCCTTACCTCTCTGGAGCAGTTCCTCGGAGCTGAGAGGCTACTCTCAGGCTATAGTCCTCAGTAAGGTCCCTGAATAAAACTGAACTCACAACATTTATGTTGTGCATGTTTATTTCAGTCAACATATCCTATCCCACATAAGCAATGATAAATATAATGACAATGGCAACTTGTAATGAAAGGTTCTTTTCTGTTTCCATAATCAAATTAAATAAGAACCCTTTGACAGATTCTCCAGAAAGTTTTTTACCTGCATGCACCAAAATAAGTCAGGAAATGTCATAACTGGTAAAGTTTAAAAAGAAAAATTGGCTAAAGAGTATACTTCATAATAGAGAAGTGAATCTCAGATATTAAAGTATAGTAATAATATTAAAATAAGCCCCCTTCTAGCAATCAAAATCTGAACATTCAAGAGGTTTTAAAAGCAAAACTATTCAGGCACGAGAATAAAAAACAAGAGCTAGTAAACTCTAATTGCAACCATTTCCTTCCAGGAAACTATCAGTTCCAAGTTTGTGCTGTACTTCATGAGTGCCTAGAAGCTTAGAGACCCTTTGATTAGATCTGGGAATATTATTACCTTCCTAGTCAGATAATAAGCATGTGAAATTTAGGAAGTATGCTTTATTCATCGTGGTATCCCCTAAAACAGGTAGCAGGTAGGACACAGAATAAGCTTCACATTAAATATGCAGTCCCCTAAGCCTCCCAGAGTTTTTCTTCTACCAAAAGGCAAGAGAGAGCTTGGTCAAGTAATGGATGTACTGAACATCTCAAGATCAATAATCACAACTCATATATTCTATGATTCCCATGGTGTTTTTACACACAGTAGAAACCTGAAATATTTAATCATTCAACTTTTGCGGGCAATCACCATAACTTAATAAGTAAATATTTGTCCCCCAAAGCTTACTGAATTAAACTAACGGTGTTTTCCAAAAACCATAGATAACTGAATTAATACATGCTAAAGAAGAATATAAATTCCATCCCCACATCACCCAAGTTTTTAGAGTAACTACTCTAGAGACATTCTTACCACAGCTAGACAAGACAGTCAATAGTAAAGAAAGTCACAAAAATCACAAAGAGCTGGCCCCTCCCAACACTAAATCAAAGAGCTGGCAAGGCTAGGTCAATGCATAAACTACCTGAGACTCTTTACACACTGAAGAAAGAAGCATCAGTGACTTTGAGCACAGAACAGTAATAAATGTTCATACATAGGACTTTTATCCGTCAAAAAGTAGTTTACTATTAAAGAATAGAGATACAAAAACCAAAAACAGGTCACAACAGGGGTGACCTTTTGATATAAGTTAATAAAAATGAAGACGCTAGGAAAAACAGATTTTATTAGACAAAAGAAATGAAACAACAGCACACAGGAAGAACGTAAATTATTAATTTAAAAGGTAAATATTTCTAATAATTAAAGAAGCAAAAACGGTGTGTTAGAACGGAGTAGAAGTTGAACTACTGCTAGTAAGAATATAAATTCATTCAACCACCTTGCAGAGTAATTTGGCAATTCCTAGTAAGGCTGAAGGTGTGTAGGACCTAATAATTCCACTTGTAAATGTCAGTACTAGAAAACTCGCACACTTGCACATAAAGAGGCACATACAAGAATGCTCATGGTAGTACTATTTGTAATAGTGAGACACTGATAACAACTGTCTGGTCAGCACAAAATGAATAAATATTATTCCACTATTTGTATAACACAATTCATTTTAAACTTATTAATTAGACCTACATGAGTCATCATAGATAAATCTTTAAAACACGGTAAGTGAATAAAGCAAGCTGAAAAAGTATAAAATAGTAAAATACTGTAACAAATACATGCTAACATCTGTTACCTCCACAGTGGATATAGAACTATCTTTTACATCATTTTTTATACTTTGCTTTATGCTTGAAATGTTTCATAGTTTTAATATTTACATTAAAAAAAAAAGCTGGCTAGCCAAGTTGTCTTCCATGTATAAAGTATATATACCATCCATGAGTCCTTGGGAAAAACTACTCCATGATGAAAACCAGGCAATCGGAAAATTAAGCAAATAAAAAGTAAATAAGGAGAAAAGCAATGAGAAAAGATATGGTGGTTAGCACTGAGTCCTTTCAAAGACAGAACTAATGCTAAACATTGAGCTAAAGACTAAATAAATAGCCTCTGGCAAACAGACAGCAAACCTGAAAAAGTAAAAATATAAGCAACATAAAAATCAGGAACTGGGGAAAGAAAACATGAGAGAAAGTATTAATACCACTCACCTCATCTTTCACAGCAGGGATTTAATCTCTAATATCTAAAATTAAAACATGAGGTTTTAAAAATTACTCCAATTTCTTACTGATTTTTATACTCTTTTAATTTTAGTGAAATCCTACAGAACCTAACAACTCTGTGGTAGAGAAACCTTTATCTAGAATTCAGCAGTTCTTTAATGATTTTTTCCTTGCTGTTAAATCCAAACAAAATCGTATTTTGTATTCTCATTTAAAAAAACTGACTTCCCTGACAGTCCAGCGGTTAAGATTCCACGCTTCCACTGCAGGGGGCATGGGCTCGATCCCTGGTCTGGGATCTGATCCCGAATGCCATGTAGTGCAGACAAAAAAGAGAGAGAGAGAGAGAGAGAGAGAGAGAGAGAGAAAGGAGTAGTATCCCATTCTTATTACATTATTCCTGTCCATGAGCACAAATGGAAATGTGTTCACCAAATGTCAACATAATTTATTTCTGGTTGGTAAGATTTGGGTGCCTAGATTGCTCCTTTTTTACTTACCCTGCCTGTATTTTAAAAAATAAGTATATATCACTTTTTATAAAAATATACGTTAGCCTAGTAATTCTCATTTTAAGAGTAACAAAATTGTGTCTGTGTGTAAATCATATATTATTCATATTATTTTAAATAAGATGAACTTTTAGCAGTTTCAAAATGATTGTTAACAAACAAATGGGTAGCATGGGTGCTTGAAAACTGTATTTTGTTGGGTTTTTTTTTTTACTTTTCTGTATTTTTTCTAAGTTCTCTAGAACAGAGATGAAAGAAAGTACGAAACAATCTTTTTTTGTTCTTAATGTAGGACATATGTGATAAAGAGATTTCCATCTATGCTTATAGGAATAAGTTTCTACAAGTTAGAAAACTGACATTTATAAAATTGCTCAATGACACTAAAAATGAAAGAAAATCACCACAGACTTTATATTCATTCAATAACCTTTTATAATCATTCTTGTCTTTACAAGAAAAGAAAGGTACATAAACCCAGATAGATGATGCTTATTATTTTCCATCAACCAGTTAACAGTACTAATACATAAAGCATGTAACCATTTGAGTGTGATGACATTCTAGTGAAACCCATTTGGAGGTCAAAATGATTCATAAAGGCTTCTTCTTTGTCTCTTTCCCACCTATAACAAGAGTTTTCTTCATGGTGCCCTTCTGTCCTAATTAGTTGTTAATCACATTACATATTTGTCTACATAATCTATTTTCACAGTCAGTAATATTATCTATTCCTTAGAACTTCAATGAGGATGGCACACCAACACTGTGAGCAACACACCACCAGTGTTCCAACTGCTTTATTCTATGCCCAGCTGATAAAAAAACCTCCACAAACTTTCCACAAACAACTCTGAGAAAATGCTCATTAAGCATTCAGCATAGTAGCAGTAAGCTACTGTGGCAATAACTGTTGTATCGGTCACCATTCTTCCACTGCAGCCCTACATATAAAGCATAGACAGTGCTTCCTCTATCCAAACTAAACTTTAGAAAGCAGATACATTCACATTATCTAACTGCTATATGGTAGGAAAGTGCAAAAATGATAGGGACTTGTCACAAGTGCATACGAGCAGATAGTCAAATCTGGGATGATCTGAGCCTCAAAATAATGATAGTATGAGGTTATAATCAATAGAATAAAACTAAAATCCATGAATTCATACTAATATAAATGAATAAATAAACTGGAGGCTACAGGAGCTCTTCCTTATAGAATCCTACATAATAAATGCAGAAGAAATGACAGAATTAGGAAATCACCATTTGACAACCATCATTATAACTCTTTCAGGTAACCATAAACAATGAGTTCTAAAACCAATGGGTGAAAGTATAATTTTTTAAAGGAACTTTGTGGGGTATACTATAAAATAACTGATATGAATCTTTCCAAAACATTAATGTAATCCTTGACAAATAAGATTAAAGAATTGTTCCAGCTTAAGGGAGACAAAAAGACACTAAGCACAATAGCTAATCATGGACTAGATCCTAATCTAAAAATAGTTTTTTCTTTTGCTATAAAAGACACTAGTAGGGAAACTGGTAAAATATGTTTATAGATTACAGTATTGCATAAATGTCATTGATTTTGATAACTGCACAATAGTTTGTAAAAGTATGTCGTTTTTAGAAAATATACACTGAAATATTTAGATGTAAAGGGATAACATGTCTGCCACTCATTTTCAAATGCTTCAGAAAAAAATATAGCGTATGTGTATATATACACATATATACAAAGAAAATATCACAAAGCATATGTGATAAAACGTCAACATTTGAGGAAACTGGGTGAATGGTGTACAGGAAATCTGTGTACTATTTTTTCCACACTTTACTGTAAGTCTAAAATTAAAATTATTTTAAAATAAAGTTAAAAAAACAAAATGCTATATGGCAAGAAAATAGAAAAAAAATATGTTGTATTAACAAAGAGATTAACTTAAAACTCTACAATCCCAGCTTCTAACTTCCACTCTATCACTAGAGACCTATATGATCATTAAAAACCTCTACACATTCAGTCAGTTTACAAAATGATTTCTCTACATTTAATCAAAATCCTAGGTTCCCTGGATGGCACTACATCCCTCAAAAGCCTCTCAAACGTGAAATGTTAATCCTCACACCACCACCCCTTATCTGGAAACAAGAAGACAAAGAAAATGTTCTTGGATACAGCCAATGCCAGATCAAGAGCCTTTCTCGAAATTCACACTGTCTGTACAGCCTGCCAGACTTTCTCTCATCCTGTTCTTAGTATTTACAAGGATCTAAATCATTCCCCAATGAGTAAAACTTACAAGCCAGCCCCCTACCTCCAATATCATCTCCTCTGCCTTAATTCCTACTATAATACAAGACAGCTAAACCAACTTAACACTTCAGCTATGAAACAGGAAGCAATAATATGCAAAGTTGAATGGTCTAGTAACCCCATCAGTTCTCTAATTCTCTGACCTAAGAGTCATCTAGAACTGCTTCTACTAGAAACTATTAGACTTCTACCTCTTAATTCCTGGTCACAACCTCCTGGCCTTTTTCATCCCCTTACTTCCACTAAGTCTATTCCTTGGGCCTTCCATTCGCTGCCACCTGGTTTACTTGCCATCCTACGTAGCCTGGACTATAAAGTGAAAAACTTGCATGACACTCACCCTCAATTTCCTAGTTCCCATATCCTCTGCCACAGCTACCCCACCGACACCCAATTTGGGGTGAGTCTGTCTACTATCTCCTGGTAGAAGGAGAGAAGCAAATCCTGTAACTGTATAGATGGGCGCCAAGTACAAATTTAGTTTGCGATTCCAGCAGGGCCATCGGAACTACTCATCACCATGGCAGGCGTTTCAGTTCCGCCACTCTTCTAGCCCCCGCTTCCAGCCATGGAACTCTCAGTCCAAATCTTTGCCTCCTACTTCTCAGAGGAAAACAGGATTTCAAGCAAAAACTCCTTCAGTTTCTCTCCCCTGAAGCTCTAAATTTAGCGAACGGCTTCCATTTATATTCTTTACTCCTAAATGCCAAATAACTGTACAGAGAAGATCCTGCCTCCCAAAGGATTATTTGTTTGCTTTTATTTATGATATGTCTCTCCTTTCTTTTCTCCACTAATTTCTTTCTCTCTGCGCACATGTATATTTTATTCACACCATACTTAGAAAAAACCTGCCCCCAGCTAAAATTTAAATTTTTATCTTGTGCTTTTTGAACAATTTCCATCTCGTCCTTCTTTTCCTTCAATGACAAACATCCTAGAAGAAGAAAAAAAAAAATCTGTGCACTTCTAATTCCCATTTCCTACCCAATCCATTACCATCTGGCTTTTACTCAAACAGCTCTTACTAAGAACAATGACCTTTCTAATTGTTAGATCCAAAAACCTACTCATCCTATCAAAAATCTTGAATACAGTCGTCCCAGTATATCCTGGTATTTATTCCAGGCCCCTCCACTCCCACCCTGCAGATACTGAAGGCCCACAGGTGCTCAGATCCCTATATAAAATGTCATAGTACAGTCTGTCCTCCATATCCGCAGATTTCAGAACCCAAGAATACGGAGGGTATGGTGTACATTCAACACAGTTGAGTGTAGTTCTAACTGGTTTTTCTTTAGCTGCCAGCAAAGTATTCCCTCTGGTTTTCCTCCTACCTTTTTTTTTTTTTTATTTGATTATTTAATTTATTTTTGGCTGCGTCAGGTCATAGTTGCAGCACATGGGATCTTCGTTGCAGCACGCGGGCTTCTCTCTAGTTGTGGCGTGAGGGTTTTCTCTCTAGTTGTGGCGTGCAGGCTCCAGAGCACGTGGGCTCTGGAGTTTGTGGCACGCAGGCTCTCTAGTTGAGGCACGCAAGCTCAGTAGTTGTGGCACGTGGGCTTAGTTGTCCCGCGGCATGGGGGATCTTAGTTCCCTGACCAGGAATCAAAACCGCGTCCCCTACATTGTAAGAAGGATTCTTTACCACTGGACCACCAAAGAAGTCCCTGGTTTTCCTCCTACCTTTGACTATTCATTGTTTCTTTTGTAGGGGTCCTTACTTTCCTCTGCCAACTTTAAAGAGTCTTAGCAAAAACTGAATCCAGAGCTGTGGATACTGCCTCTTACACAGAGAGTACACTGAAGCTCCAGTCTACGTCACTAATTAGTTTGATTTAGTTTCATTTGCAAAGGCATAAGGCAACTAATCCCATGTAATACTGTTAAAGTTACTATCACAAGCATTCATTTGTTGTTTAAAAAATTACTATATTGTACTGTCTAGTTTGATTTCACATTCTTTAAGATAATCAAGTAGTTGCTAAATGAATAGAAGATAGTTTGATGCCAAAAAATCTAAATTTGAGTTATAGATATACCACCTCCTGTATAACTCTGACTGAGTCTTCGAGCCTCATCTTCTTTCTGCAATTCATTCATTTTCATTCAGTCAGCCAGTTATCAGTCGCTCAACCAATGGTTACTAAATGCCTAATACAGTATGGGTGCAGGAAATAGGTGCAAATCCCAACCCATCAGTCCCTAAATTCTAAATTCTAACAACTAGGAGTTCTGAGGCAGGGGCATAATACAGTATGACTAGAGCAGCAACAGGGGGAATAGAGAAAATAAAAGTTTGCATACTGTATCACAGGTAAACCAGGGAGCCAACACCAGCAAGGACCAGGTCTGAAATACCAACTTTCTTCAGAGTTAGTTTTGTTCTTTCCTCAGCAAACACAGAGAAGCTAAGAACAGAATCCTCAAGCAAAACTAAATACAGTAAAATCAATTACCAAGACATGCTGTTGTTGATTAGTCACCCAGGAAGCACAGAAAATGCCAAGATGCCATTGGCGGCAATAGTTAAAGGGTTCATTCATCAAAGTGTTACAATGCCAAAGCAAACCCTCAAAAACTGGCTGATAAAAGTAAATACATAATCTGAATAATTTCATAATATCAAAAGCTAAATACACATACAAATACACACACACACTCTCGCTCTCTCTCAAAAAGTTGACATTTATGTGCCCCTAAACTGATTTCTTTATTTCTGTATAAATACTTATTCTCATGTTACAATGATCACTATAATGCCATATTTCTAAAGGTATTTATCAATAAAAAAAGAAAAAAAACACTGTTACACCAAGATTTTCCACAACACTTGACAAGACTGACATTTTCTAGTAAAAATTTACACACATGTGAATTCATTACTGCATGGATTTGCACTAGAAGCAAAGATGCACAAGACAAAAATATGTTATAACTTGTGCCTTTGAAGAAACCAGAGCGAAAATACTATCCAGAGAGAAGCTGCATAGGTGGTTCTTTATGGTACTCAAATTCCAACTGTCAGCAAACCCATCTCAGCACACATAATAAAACGAATTTACCAAATAGTTTTGGAGGGGTAGAAACTCTGGTAAACTAAGTTTTTAACTTTACCTTTTGAAAGACTGGATTCTCCTTTAAAAAGAAGCCTTAAGTGTTTTAGCATACTAAAACACTGATAGATGTTAGTATGCTTAATGTTTTAGCATGCTAAACATTGATAAAAGAGGACTTAAAAATATTTCATTACATACTACAGTAATTCTTGCTTTTAATTAATAAGTCAATGAAAAGCACTATGTAGGAATATATCATGTACCAATAAGCAAACTAACAAAATACTGGCACGAATAGTTCTGAGACTATCCTCAACCACCTACGTTGGACTAAGGATATGAAGCATACTGGTTAAGTACAAAGGCTTCGGAATCAACTTTTTAGACTCAAATCTAGACTCCAGCACTTACCAACTCTGTGACCTGCTTGGACCTCATTTTTATCATCTACAAAATGGAGTCTATTTTCTTACAGGGCTTTCACAAGGATTACAAAAAATAACACTTGTAAATACTTAGAATAATGCCTGACATAGTAAAGGCCCAATAAATGTTACTTTAAATAAACAAAACAAAAGACACTTCATGTATAGCATCTACTCTAGTTCCTACAGCAATCCTCTGAGGTGAGTATGGTGGAACAAACTTTAAATAACTGAACTGACACACCTAGTTAGGGGCAAAGACAGGATTCAAATTCAGATTTTACTGTCTCTAAATTCAGACTCTATGTCAAGATGCCTCCAAAATAAATTCACAGGTAGTAATCTACCCTTCCACAGGATTACCCTTATGAGTATTTCTGATGCTGATTCAAGTACACACACACACACACATACACTACACACACCTTTGAATCCACCCATCTACTTCTCTTTAATGCCACTAACTACCTAACCCAAGCCACCATTATTGCTTACCTAACTATTGCCTTAGCTTCCTAACTAAATGGCAGACCCTGACATTTGGGAGGTCCCCAATGAAAAGGCTGGCTCACCAAGAAATGACACAAGCCTTGATTAACAAGTCAAAAACACACAAACACAGCTTATAGAATATAAATAAGCAAAGAAAGAACACCCAAATTTAAAGAAAACCTCCAACATGAAAGAAAAACAAAACAAAAATATTAGAAGGAAAGTTAATACAGGGAGTAGAAAAACAAAAACCTCAAAAATCTTTAGTTGGCTCAAGTTCCAGCATGGCAGTATAAGCCCCCAACAGTCCAACCCTCCCACTGACAGCCACTATAACCTTGAACAAAATATGAAAAACAACTATCTGGGCATTCTGAACATTAAGGAAAATAGGGATTTGGAGGGAAATTAAACCTTGGAGAAGCAACCTGCACAAAGAGTTTTCCCTTTTTGTGCTTTTTGCAGCTTTGCTGCAAGGCAGAACCATAGTTGTGGAGAGGCACCTTGTCTTGGGCTACTAAAACCTCAGTAGAACCCTTGCTATTTCTAGCCAGAGGAAGCATGGAACAGATGGAGCCCAGGCAGGCCAGAAAGTGAGGGGAAATCACTACCCCTTGAACCATGCATGTGTAGGACTGAACAGATGAGTAAAGGCCTAAGGAATTAAGCTTAGATCTGAACCACTGCACACAAAATGGGAGACAGTATTTACATTTTCCAGAGTACCATAGCAAAACACTCAGAAGACCCAGGATAAAATCCAAAATTACCAGAAATACAAAATACTAGGAAATATAAATCACTCTACAGGGAAAAGGCAATCAAGAGATGCCAATTCTAGGATGATTCAAATTACGGTTACCATACAAAGATTTTAAAGCTGCTATTACAACTATGTTCTGGGAAGTAAAGCAAAATTACCTTGAAATCAATGAAATGGCAGGGAATCTCAGCAGGTAAATAGAAAACAAAAAATTGAACCAAATAAAAACTTTAGACTGCAAAAATAAAATACATGAAATAAAAAATTCACTGGGTGGGATCCATAGCACAGTGAAGATAGAGGAAAGAGATAGTGAATTTAAATTGACAGAATTTATCCATTCTAAAGAAGAGAAAAGAAAAAGGATTGAAAAAATAAATAAGCTAACAAACAAATAGAGCCACAGGGACTCTAAACCTTTAAAAGGTCTAGAAAACATGTCATTTGAGACTCAAAGGAAATAACAGACTGCAGCAGGAAAAAAAAAAAAAACTGAAGAAATAATGTCCATAACTCTTCAAAGTAGTGAAAGGAGTAAATTTACAAATTCAGCCTCAGTGAGGCTAAAACAGAACAAATTCAAAGAAAACTATACCTAGACACATCATAATAATAGAACTTCTAAAAATTAAGATAAAGAAAAGTTATTGGAGCAGCCTGAAAAACCAATATATTACATACAGAGAAACAATGATTCAAATAACTACAAGTTCCTCATCAGAAACCATGGTCATCATAAGAAAATGGGACAAAACCTTAAAGGGCTGAAAGAAAAAAAAAAAAAAACTCAGCCAAGAATTCTACACCTAAAATATGTATCTATAGGGGAGATCCTTGGTGGCCTAATGGTTAGGATTCCACACTTTCACTGCCACGGCCTGGGTTCAATCCCTGGTTGGGGAACTAAGATACCAAAGCTACGCACCACAGTACCGCCCCACAAAACAAAAAAATCTAATACTTCAGGAATGAAGGTAAAACAAAGACATTTCAAATAAAAGAAAGAAAATTGATTAGAGTTGATCTGCACTTTAAGGAATGATAATGGAAGTTCTTTAGACTGAAAAAAAATTGATAGTAAAGAAAAACTTGTTTCTTCAGGAATGAAGAGAGAGCATAGGGAATGGTAAATGTCTAAGTACATATAAAAGATTCTTTTTTCCTTATAAGTTTTTTAAAATATGTGTTACTATTTAAAACAAAAATGATAACGTTTGTTGGGGATTTCAGTGAATGTAGAGGCAATACATATGACAACTATAGCATCAAGTTTGGCAGGGGGAAGGGAGTACACAGTATATAGTCACAAAGTTCTACTTTTTACGTGAAGTCATGACATTAATGTTAAACATATATGTATATATATATATATATCTAATTTTTCACTGGTTATTATAATCTTAGAGCAAGCACAAAAATAATAATATTAACATTGATAATATTATTAATATTAATTAATAATAATTATATAAAGAGGAATAGCTTAAAAAAGCAATAGAAATTTTGAAAAGGAAACTAAAACAATTATTTTGATCAAATGATCCAAAAGGCAGCAGAAAAGGATGAAAAGAGGAAAAAAAAAAGAGGACAAACAGAAGGTAAATAATACAACAGTAGAAGTAAACCAACCATACCAATACTTACATTAAATACAAACACTCCAGTTAAAAGGCAGAAGCTGTCAGAGTGAATAAAAAAGCAAAATCCAACCATATGCCACCAACAAAAGGCACACATTAAGAACTCAGGTTGAAAGTAAACAGAAAAAGATATGCCATGCAAAAAGTAAGAAGGGAAATTAAAAAAAATAAGACAGGAGTGGCTATATTAATATCAAATAAAACAAACTTGAAGACAAAGAGCACTGCCAGAGATAAAGAGGGGCACTTCATAATAATCTCAGAACATAGGAAGCAAGAAATTGAGATAATTAAAGGGAGACAGACAACTCCATAACCACAGCAGATTTTAACACCCCTTTGCTTAGCAACTAGTAGAATAACAAAAACAAAAATCAGCAAGGAATTCCCTGGCAGTCCAGTGGTTAGGACTCAGCACTGTCACTGGCAGGCCCTGGGTTCAATCCCTGGTCAGGGAACTAAGATCCTGCAAGCCGTGTGATGTGGCCAAAAACAACAACAACAAAAACAAACAAACAAAAACAAAAATCAGTAAAGACACAGAAGATCAGAACAATGCTATGAACCAACTTGATCTGACATTTATACAACACTATATCCAGCAACTCAAGAATATACATTCTTTTCAAGTACACATAATACATCACCAAGATAATATACTGGTCCATAAAACAAGTCTCAATAAATTTAAAAGGAATGAGACCATACTGAGTGCGGTCTCTTACCACAAAAATAATTAAATTAGAAATTTTTAAAAAGATATACAAGAAAATCCCAAATAAATGGAAATCAAATGGAATTCAAGAAATAGCCGATCCAACATAGTAAAGTGATGAAGGGATATCTCAGTATGACAACTGTGTACTAGGCCTAGAGAACAAATACTACAGATAGAAACAGGAGGATGGAGGGCTCTAGGAAGAATGTCTTCAAAGAACAAAATAAAGGAACTAATACTTATCCAGTGCATGTGACCATGCAAAAAAAAACGTAGCTGAAAAGCAAATTCTGAAAAATGACCAGAGGATCTGCAAAGAATTAACAACAGATACACAAGGGGGGTGGGGGAGGGATAAATTAGGAGTTTGGGATTAACATACACACACTACTATATGTAAAATAGGTAAACAACAAGGACCTACTGTATAGCACATGGAACTATACTCAATATCCTGATATATATATATACTCAATATCCTGATATATATATCAATATATACTTGCTATACACTTGAAACTAACACAACATGGTAAATTAACTATGCCTCAATAAAAATTTAAAAATTTAAAAACAATAAAGAAATAAAAGTCACAAAATGTAAACACTAATTATCGATTTAAACAAATATTAGGAGCTTTTCATATACTTAATCCTCACAATAATTCTAAGAGGGAAGTACCTATACTATCCTTACTTTATAGGTGAGAAAGCTATGGCAGAGAGAGGTTAAGTAATCAGCCCAAGGTTACAGTGCTTGTAAGTGAGAAGCCAAGATTTGAAACTACCAGGCTCATCCTATACCATCCATGCTCCTCATGTCTGGCACTGCCGTCAATTAAAGAAAGTTAACTAGGGCTTCCCTGGTGGCGCAGTGGTTGAGAGTCTGCCTGCCGATGCAGGGGACACGGGTTCGTGCCCTGGTCCAGGAAGATCCCACATGCTGCGGAGCGGGTAGGCCCATGAGCCATGGCCACGGAGCCTGCACGTCCAGAGCCTGTGCTCAGCAACAGGAGAGGCCGCAACAGTGAGAGGCCCACGTACTCCAAAAAAAAAATAAAGTGCAGGGTGGCATCTCAAAGCCCTGGATTAAAAAAAAAAAAAAGTTAACTATAATGAAAGTTCTGTTTCCCAGGATCTTTTAACTCAGCTGACATGTTTACAAGTAATGGAATAAAATTTGTCCTCCAAGCTTTGCTGCATAACCTTAAGCAGAACCTCCCTCAGGCAGTCTTCTGTAAAATGAGACGGTTGAAGAAAATGATCACTAACTACTTCCACAATATCTGGAAACAATTTATTTTCCTTTCTCCATAAGTAAACCAAATAACCTACCCATGGTTAATTATCTGGCAAATGCAAGTCACCAGTCAGATGAGGAATTATGTAAAACTACCAGAATTCATCTAAACAGGTTTCTCGGTACTATTCTAAAAGCAAAGTACCTACCCTAATTATGGATATGCAGAATATCAACACTGTATGGGGCTGGGCAACATACTGTTACTTTTACATAAGAGAACTCTGGAAAACTGTTCACTTTATAAATATATCAGTAACCGCATGGATACACTTGAAATCATTCAGAAACGGCATTCATTTATTTCTTCAGTAAGTATTTACACGGCACTATATAATGGGCCCAGAACTACACTGTTCTGGGCCCATCTAAACAAGACAGACCTAAGCCCTACTTCCCATTGAGTCTACAAAATACATACCATGGAATAAGGACTATGATAGGGATAAGTGCACAGTGTTAAAAGAATACAATGAACTTGGTAAAAAAGGGAGGAAATGGAGACGGTGAGGGAAGGTTTTCTGGAGAAAAGAACATCTGAACAGATTTGAATAAAGAATAGAAATTCATCCTGGAGGAAGCAGAACGAAAAGAAAAAAGGGCAATCATATGTTCAAAAGCCAGAAGAGTCCGAAGGCAAGGGAGAGCATGGTCGGGAGTGGCGCCTGGAGAGGAGCAGGGCAAGAGAACAAAAGTATTACAGTTTACAGTTCAAGACACGGCACGCGTGCAGGGCAGTAACAAAGTAAGCAAGGTGAGGTTAGCGGAGGCTCATGTTGTTCTCTAAGGTTACAAACAAAAACTTAAAAGGGTCTCAAAGTGTTATTTCAAGTGTTAATCCTTCCCCTTGTGGAGAAATCACACAAAAAGTCATGCTGATATAAATGAATGTTCTACCCAAACAAGAACAAATGTTCTCTAAAAACTATTGGATTTCTTCAGTCTAACATCCAACAGGCTACAAGTCCTACGAGCCTCAAAATTAGTAAAGAAGTAAAACTATCTAGTTTATTTCCTTATTCTCAAAGCCTCTGCCAAACAGCACAATTTCTTTACATAATGTAATGGGTAAGTCTGGAGAAACATCATAGACAAACTAAACCACAGCACATTTCTAAACTTTTAAAATACTAAATCGCTGATACTCAAATCTTAAAAGTCAAAACCTTGAAATAATCTGATAGTAAATCTTAGACTACTTGCAGTATTTCCCAACTTGCACTTGGCATGTCTTTAACAAGAATTTTACCTACACCTTAATTCCAGCTAAGTGATCAAACTTTTGGAAGAAACCATAACAACATGGCATGAAAACATAGAGGATGATTTATATAACAAAATGGTAGATAGGCTAGCCTTAATTACAAGGATCTTTTGAGTAAATTTACATTTAATAAGGTCAGCAGAATGTACTCCATAGTTATTTAAATTTAAGTCAGGCTTACACATGTAGAATATGTATAAAATTCTAAAATAATATATTATTAATACACATATAATCAGACAGTGTTTTAACATGTAGGTGTGACATTAAGGAAAGAATAAAAAGAAAATAGTCTCTAGTAGTCAATATAAAGCAGATGAGAAAAATCAAAGCAGTACCCACAATTCCACAGTCAATGAAGGTACTAAGCAGGACCACTGCACATGGCTTCATGGGTTCCTTACTGAACAACCCCTATGGGGCCAATCATATATCACAAACAACCTGAGAGAGCCCAAGTCTCAGTAGCAAAAAAAAAAGAATTCTTATAAGTGTGTGTGTGTGCAGAGAGAGAGAGCGAGAGAGAGGGAGAAGGGGAGAAGGAAGGAGGAGACACAGACACTAAGCAACATACCATTAAGCTGTAAGGTAATGCAAAACATGCACACACACACACACACACACACACACACAATCTGAGAGAGCCCAAGTCTCAGTAGCAAAAAAAAAAAAAAAAAGAATTCTTATAAAAATAAGAGAATAAAATAACATAAGCAAGGTTTTGAGTCTATGGAATTGGTCTTGAGCTAGCACCACTCATTCAGTCATTCTTATCAAATACTTCCTAAGTGCCTATCATATGCCAGATACTGGAACATACAGCAGTGAACAAAACATACCTGTCCTCATGAAGCTTACACTCAGGGGAAAGAAGGAGGTAGGAATTAAACACGTAAAGTATTTGAAAATATCAGGTGGTGATAAGTACAATGGGAAAAAATGAAGCAGGAAATGGAGCTAGGGAGTACTGTGAAGGGAGTATTGTGATTTTAAATGGCCTCAATGAGGTGACCATTCCAACAGAATGAAGATACCATCAGACATGAGAAACTTGTCTTTGCTGTTCTCATAGGAAATTTTATACTCTAACTGGGGCCTCCACACCAATTCTAGTGATAGACCAAGTGCCTGCCTGATTACCAGGTACAAAAAGTAAGTGATGCAAAACAACCTTTACCACGTTCCTAAGGGTTTATTTCAAGACTCAGTGAAATAAAAATTTGTCAGAAGCATCCTGCAACAGGCTCAAACTTAAGGCCTTTATGAGGTGCATTCCTCTTTCATCTACACCAGGGGTGGGCAAATTACAGCTAGCAGGCCAAATCCAGCCCACCATCTGTTTCTGTAAATGAAGTTTTATTAGAACACAGCCATGTTAACTTGTTTACACATTAAGTATGGATACTTTTGCACTAAAGCAGCAGATCTGGCACACAGCTGTGACACAGACCACATGACCTGGAAAGCCTAAAATATTTACTATCTGGTCCTTTACCGGAAAGTTTGCTGACCCCTGGTTCTAGATCATCACCACCACCACTACCACCGTCATAGTGAGATTCCTTTCAGGGCCCTCTTCACGAACACATGGCCAGTGCAGTCACGTGGAACCTTGCCTCAGGAGGGCCTCATGCTTGGGGTTTAATGCTCTATGGTCACCTTTAACTTCTTAATAATTTTATCTTTGAATCCAAGTTTTATAAGTGAACTCCAATGGGACAAAAGAGCATGTGCCAGGGACCTGATGCCTCGGCTCACAGGCAGTCTGCCTCCCCAGGAAAGATTCTCAGGCAGCTGAACACCCTGGCTCAGCTCAACTCACCACCTCATGACTAGGAGTACGGCAAGGTGGTAGCTATGCCCATCCCAGGCTGGCGTCACCATGATACATTCCCGAGCAAAGCAGTATCTAGCAAGTCCTGGCATGGAGGCTGCAATCCCTTGGGGGTGCTGTGGGCTAAGACAGCAGGCCTCTCGGAAGTGGCGACTGGCTTTCCTACCCAAGGCCGGGACCCCACATTTTCATCTGGCAATGCACCTTGCAAGGTATGTAACCGGACTTGACTGCTTTCACAAAACAAAAATTACAAACGAGAGTTCCATTCTTCTATCAAATGTATCATAAAATTGATTTCTTTGTTTTGTCCCATTCCACTGAGCCATCCCCTTTCACCTTGCTCTAGGCACACAGCTCTCTTCTTATTTCTTAAACCAACAAGCTCATTTGCACCACAGGCCCTTATCACACCTGAAATACTCATCAGCTAGAACATTTCAATCAAGTCTTGGCCTGAGTGTCACACCTGCAGAGTGGACAGAGTTTCCTAATAATCTTGATTCCAATCCACTGAGGAGTCAAACCCACTGGTGAGGCATACCATCTCCAAAGATGCCACCATCAATTTTTTGCCTCCATGTACGTGCACTGCCTCTCCCTCATTGGGAAATGGAGTTTATTCCCCCTCCTTACGAACCTGGGCTGGATTTATGGCTGCTTTAACCAACAGAATGCAGCAGAAATGACATTCTGGAGTTCTAAGCTGAAGCCTTAAGAGGAATGGCAGCTTCCTCTTCCTTCTGTGATGTGAAAGGCCAAGGTCACACTGAGAGCGCACATAAAGAGGACACACAGAGGAGAACTGAAATGATCAACATTCAACAGTGCCAGCTGAGCTTCCAGTCAACAGTCATCAACAACTGCTAGCGAAGGGAATGAGTCAACTTGGAGGTTCCAACCCAATCAAGCCCCCAAATGGTTGGAGCCCAAGCTAACATCACATGGAACGGAAGAACCGCTCTGCTGATCAGAGCCAAACCAAGGAATCTTGAAACATAATAAAATGCTTGTGTTTTGAGTAGTTTGTTACAAAGCAATATAAAACTAAAACACCAAGATTTGAATACCAGATCCATCACACCTAGATCCACACACATGCCTGTATATATGTAAACCTCTTTATGTCTCACTTTTTTCATCTGCAAAATGAAGATCATAACTACCTATTTCACAGAATTATTCTATGGAATAAATGTGCTCATGTGTGTAAAGCACATAGCAGAGTTCTCAGCATATTCCTGACATAATGCAAAAAGATATTATTATTCTATTATTGCTATTTTATTATTGATAAAATGTATTATGTATACCATCATCCTGCTTTACCTTCTTTAAACCATCTATTACTATCTGAAATTATGCTCACTTATTTATCTGCCTCCCCTCCACCAAAGTATGAGCCATGAGACACGAACTTAACTGTCTTGTTCACTAGCACCTAAAACAGAATTTGACTGACAGAGATACTTTATAAATTAATATTGAATAAATGAGTTATAGGACCTCAGTTTCACAGTTAATCAATAATGATATCTAAAAACTGCTCCCATACCTTATCTTAAGTATAAATCTGACAAGAGGCACTCAAAACACAAGATACACACATAAACTATAATATGTTATTTTCAGGATATAATTCCAATGCATTTACTTGTTACTGCACACATACTACACCATTATTGGATCATGTACTGTTCAAATATGCCTAAGTGATGGCTAGCATCTGACTCAGCACCGTTCAGGTGTTCTAAAGTAGCTTACTCGTTTGTATAATTTTTTTTAAATGAAATGTACTCAATCAAACTAATGACACACTCTCAGTTACTATTGCTACATGCACAGAAACAGCCAGAGAAACTTCCAAGTGGGGTCCATTCAAAACCAAATTACCCTGGCAACACAAATTAACATAATACTAATCTTCAAGCTATGGAAACTTGGTTTTAAACACATCTGAGAGTGAATTTCCTCAGTTACAGTATTTTAAAAGTTTAAAATCTATATTAAAGATGAAATAAAAATCAGACATTCACAGAGCCCTGAAGCACCTCTGAGGAAAAGCAGCAGTCTAGAAGGTACACAAAGATACACAAAAACACAATTCAGTGTAACAAGTTCTCTAATACTGTGATTCTGAACTTTTCCTCTGCCGTGATGTAGAGATGACAGATGCAAGAAACTCACCCTGCCTCCCTCTTCCAATTATAATTTCGTAGGAGTTTTTACATCTAGGAACAGGATTTTATAAGGCAAACAAACCACAGGGGTGTGGTACAGAACATTAGGTGAGAAATAAACACATGTAAAGTCAGGGAAGTAAGTAAGAGAGAAGACATTATGGTTGAAGCTAA
>NW_006793856.1:2687498-2692017 GCF_000442215.2 Lipotes vexillifer | reverse complement strand
TAATAAGTACGCCCTGCTGAACTCCAGCAGTTAGTGCATAAAAATTAAGGCAGGCAGGGGGGCAGGGAGGAGGGGGACGGGATTGCTAAGATGTGGCATTGTATAGGTATGGAAAGGTCCGTTCAAGGAACTTGTATGTTAAGAACAGAAATTTATACTTCAAAATCCAATAAGCCTGGGCTTCCCTCGTGGCGCAGTGGTTAAGAATCCGCCTGCCAATGCAGGGGACACGGGTTTGAGCCCTGCTCCGGGAAGATCCCACATGCCACGGAGCAACTAAGCCCGCGAGCCACAACTACTGAGCCCGTGTGCCACAACTACTGAAGCCCGTGCACCTAGAGCCTGTGCTCTGCAACAAAAGAAGCCACTACAATGAGAGGCCCACACACAGCAACGAAGAGTAGCCCCCACTCGCCACAACTAGAGAAAACCCAAGCGCAGCAAGAAAGACTCAACACAGCCAAAAATAAATAAATGTATATTAAAAAAAAATCCAATAAGCCCACCAGAATGGCTAAAATTAAAAAGTCTGAAACACCAAACTTTTGGCAAGGTGGTGAAGCAGCCAAAGCTTCCATACATTGTTGGTCTAAGTGTAAAATGGTACACTTGGAAATGGTACACAGACTTGGAAAAAAGTCTGGTGGTTTCTCATAAAATTAAGCATACGCCTACCCTATTACCCAGTAATTCCACCAAAGAGAAATGAAAACATACGCCCACAAAATGATTTGCACAAGAATATTCCTAACCACTTTGTCCGTAAGAGCCAAAAACCGGATGTCTATCAACAGAGCAATGGATAAACAAACTGTCCTATATTCGTACAAGTTATACAATGAAATACTATTCAACAATAAAAAGGGATGCACTACTGATACACACAATAACAGGATCAATCTCCTAAACTTCTTGCAGAGTGAAAGAAGCTTTGTAGACTATATGCTGTATGATTCTAGAATAGGCAAAGCTCATTCGAAGTGAAAAACAAAAACGAAACAGTATAGTGATCACCTGGTGGGTAGGAATCAACAGGGAAGGGTCATGAGTGAACTTTCTAGGGAGACAGTAATGTTCTTTCCCAGTGGTCAGGAACCTTTCTCTGTAAAGGGCAGAATAGCAAATATTTCAGGCTTTCTGGGCTCTGCCTCAAATACCCAATTCTGCCACTGTAAATGAATGGCATGGCTGTGCTACCACAAGACTTTATTTACAAAACAAGAGTTAGAATGTAGTTTGTTGATCCCTGCTCTATATTTCAGAAGTGGTTTGGGTTACACAGATGTATGTACTTGTCAAAACTCATCTAATTGGCCATGGAAGATTTGTGCATTTCACTATATGTCAATTTTATCCTAAAGGAAAAAAACCATAAAGAAATATTGAACTCTAGGCTGATGAGAAGCATGTGGTTGGCAGTGAGGTACACTGATATCTGCAACTTATTTTGAAAGCTCCAAAAATAAGATGGAGGGGCTTCCCTGGTGGCGCAGTGGTTGAGGGTCTGCCTGCCAATGCAGGGGACACGGGTTCGAGCCCTGGTCTGGGAGGATCCCACATGCCGCGGAGCAATTGGGCCCGTGAGCCACAACTACTGAGCCTGCGCGTCTGGAGCCTGTGCTCCGCAACAAGACAGGCCGCGACAGTGAGAGGCCCGTGCACCGCAATGAAGAGTGGCCCCCGCTCGCTGCAACTGGAGAAAGCCCTCGCACAGAAACGAAGACCCAACACAGCCATAAATAATAAATAAATAAATAAACTCAAAAAATAATAATAAGAAGAAGGATTGACAGATACACGATAACACAGATGCAACAAAATGTTGGGAATTATAGACCCTACAACTGGTATATGGTATATGGAAGTTAACTGTGCAATTCTTTCAACTTCTGTATATATTTGAAAGTTTTTTGTTTTGTTTTGTTTTTGGCTGCGTTGTGTGGCTTGTGGGATCTTAGTTCCCAGACCAGGGATCGAACCCGTGCCCCCTGCGGTGGAAGTGCAGAGTCCTAACCACTGGACCACCAGTGAATTTCCTGAAAGTTTTAATGTTAAAGTGGTGGGGGAGGATATTCAATAAGAGGCCACTGAAGATTTTTAAGCAAAGAAATGAAAATCAAATTGATATTCTACAAATACAATTTATGCAGCGCAAACAATACACAGAAGGATGGTCAGATGAAGGAAGAAAGCAATAAGCAAGCTATTACAATAGTCCATGCCATAGAAAGTATCAACATTTGAGGAGTAAGTACAAAGTGAGTTCATGCAGAGAAGGAAAGTCAGGGGAGTAAAGAGTAGAAAGCTCCTTCATTTCAGGAATGAGGAAGGAGTTTCAAGGAGAACGTTCACAATGTCAACGTAAGAGAACTTAAGCAAGAAGAGAACTGAAAAGTACCTATTAGATTAAGCAATGGAACTTGATGATGTAAAAGAGATGTGGTAAGAATGTAAACCAGATAAAGGATATTGATAAGTTCAAAGGAAACAAACAAGTGATGGTCAAAGGAATCTAGCTGGGCCAAGAGAGGAAGGCAAAACTAGGGAGCAACGTAAAGTAAAAGACTGAAATACTTCTTTAAAATGGAAAACAAAAGTAAACAACTGCACCTAAAAATCACCATATATTATCTCATCCATAAAATGTACTCTTGGGTAAGGCAGGCTGCTATGGTCCTGAGTGTCCCTGCACATTCTTGCTGAGTGTGAAAGAAGGTCAAGGTTACCACAGCATTTAACTGCCTCTCAGAGAGAGGTGAACTAGCTTGTTTGTTATTTGCTACAATGTTTGCAGCTTGCTAAAAAAAAAAAGTGCTAGACCCTTGGTCCTGAGCTCCTTAGCTGTGATCCACTCTGTTCTTCCATTACACCCATCACCCTCATGGGACCTGGTTACAAGGAAAACCAGCACAAATATGCTGATGTTCATGAGTCTGCAGGGCTATGAGTAATAATGTCATTTGTTTCTGACCTGGGAGTCTCCTATTTTTCTGCCAGCAACCATGAAAAATTAACAGACTATCAGCTTGTAAACACGGTAAAATCAGATCTTAAGACTTTTCACTGCTCTTGACACGGACAACAAAGAACTAGTTGACATTCATGTTGCTAAATAAAACGAGACAAAAACATAGTCACTAGCAAAAACTGAAATATATACAATATTTTATAGTTTATTTACCTTACATTATTCATAATATTTATCATGTACCAGTCTCTACACTATATTTTTTACTTACACTACATTATATAATTCTCATAATAATCCTAATGAGGTAGGTACTAATATGAGGAAACTGAGGCTTCAAGATGCTATGTAACTAAGCCAAGGGCTCACAAATTGTAATCAGCACAACCTAAATATAAACCCAGATAACTTTAAAAGATGTGAGGGTTTTTGTTAACTATTAATAGTCAACCTCCTTCCCAGCTGATTTATCAAGGGCAACTCTAATTCATATATAACAGCAAAGTATCTATATCATCACAGTATGGATAGTTCATTATTTTTATAGAAAACTAACATTTTGGAAATGTTAATATAATCAAAGTTTTCTCTAAAAATCTGTGGTCAAGGTTTAGGAAGAGCTAAGTTAAACAAATCCAAATCACTGTCTTTACGGCAGAAGCTCTCATGGTTTTAAATGTGCAAATGTACGTCTTTATATGCTAATATATATATTATAAATCTTCTAAGACCATCTATTATCATCATTCTGAATGATACAGTTTGGGAAACTACTGCTACAATCCACAGTGCCAATTTAACTTATACACAGAATACCTCTGAAAGCTTAGTAGTCAGCTTGGTGGTTCACATACACAAAACCTTTAAAAGGGAGAACATCAAAGTTAGAATGTGGCATAACAGCTCCAAGCCAAGTCACCTACTTCATAGTTTGGCAACACTGCCCATTTCCTACCAGACAAAAGTGAATTTCCCATAACACAATGGAACTACCTGGCTTTTTCTGAAACGAGAAGGGTAACAAGTCAAGGCTTTTTGTATTTGTAGCTCTGTACATTGTTATCACTTAACAAAATTTGGACACTTTTAACAATGGAGGAGAGATCACAGAAAAAGTAGTTTCCACATAAAGCTTGTGAATTGGTTAATGGTAGTAAGTCATTCTGATGGTCCTAGGCATCACCATTAACTTACCAATACGGAAAGCTAAAATTTAACTCTATGAATAAGTGGAAAATTAATATCGTATACTATTTCAACGCCAAGCATGTTTTCCTGTCTCCTACTTAGTCAGCTCTAAACATTCAACAACTGAACCTGTTTATTGCTCCATTGTTATTAACCATTCCAGAGCTTTTTAAAAAAAACAAAACTGAGCTAAAGTCAGCCACTCAACAGTTGTGTTCATTATACAAGCCAGAGCTGTAAGCTGTAGATTGGTCCCTAGCTTATAACTGCAAACCAACTCAGATGTTTTTTTTTTTTCTTTGTCCTCTGCTCTGAAGGAATGCCTCCACCCATTCAAAGTCTATGTAGGACACATCTCCAGTA
>NW_006793856.1:2681703-2687488 GCF_000442215.2 Lipotes vexillifer | reverse complement strand
GGGGGGGTGCATATACCTAGGTAAAGTCACTAATCAGGCCATTCTCAACAAAACTAAGAGTTATTCTAGACAGTTGAAATTACCATGTAATTACACAGGAATTGGAATCAAAATCTGAATGTAAACTGTACTAAGATTTTCAAACACTTCACCTTACAAGGAAAACAAATTGATGTCCTACCTACTTGAAGCAAGAAGTATCTTTAGAAGGGCAGATTTTTGCCCTCTGCTGTGAAGGAATGCCTCCACCCATCCAAAGTCTCTGTGGGACACATCTCCAGTTTGGGGGAAAAAAATAGGCAATAAAATATGATACTGTTGGGACTTCCCTGGTGGCGCAGTGGTTAAGAATCCGCCTGCCAATGCCGGGGACACAGGTTCGAGCCCTGGTCAGGGAAGATTCCACATTCTGCGGAGCAACTAAGCCCGTGTGCCACAGCTACTGAGCCCGCGCTTTAGAGCCGGTGAGTCACAACTACTGAACCCTGCGCGCCTAGAGCCCGTGCTCTGCAACAAGAGAAGCCACTGCAATGAGAAGCCTGCGCACCACAACAAACAGTCCTGCTCGCCGCAACTAGAGAAAGCCTGCATGAAGGAACGAAGACCCAATGCAGCCAAAAATAAATAAATAAACTAAATAAATAAATTTATTAAAAAGAGAAAAAAATGATAGTGTCCACTTATTTTGAAAGGAGTTGTAGAGAAAAAGAAAATATCTTAAAGCTGACAGCAATTTCCAACATTTTGGTGTTAGGAATTCTTAAAAATAATAAGCATAACTACTGAAAGCAAATGTGACACTATAATAAATTACTTTAAGGCACAAATACATCAATTAAAAATGTTTTGAGGGCTTCCCTGGTGGCGCAGTGGTTGAGAGTCCGCCTGCCGATGCAGGGGACATGGGTTCGTGCGCCGGTACGGGAAGATCCCATATGCCGCGGAGCGGCTGGGTCCGTGAGCCAGGGCCGCTGAGCCTTCGCGTCCGGAGCCTGTGCTCCGCAACGGGGGAGGCCACAAGAGTGAGAGGCCCGCGTACCGAAAAAAAAAAAAAGTTTTGAGCAGTGATTTTCATATGTGAACATGGTGGATTCTGATAAGCAAAACCCCCAAAGAGCAAGAATTCGAATCAGTTAACACCATTAAAGGGAAACAAATAGCAACAGGAAAGAAAAGAGATTAGAGAAAAGAAATCCCACTGGTAAATGCAATAGGTATTCAATATTTACCTGTTGCATGTTATTTTTACTAACATCTGCAAAAATAGGAATGCCTTAAAAAAAAAAATGTGTATACACTAACAACTTGAAAAATGCCTTCCCAAACTGGCAACAACATTTTCCAAACCATTCCAAAACTACTGATAAATTTTCACAGAATTCAGAATATACATCATTTGGAGGTTTTACCGGATGTAAACCAGATGAAGTGGAAGCCTCCTGAGCTTTTATCTTAAAAAAAAAAGCAAAATTACATACATTGGGATTTCATCTTTCAGTAGCCTTTGCATATGTCAAAATACACTTATTAATAGAAATTCTTTACTTCACAACTAAGTGTCTCCTGTGCAAATAGATCTGAAACATGAAATCTGCACTAACATATCTATATTTGTAAATTTCACAAACAGTACTATTAAATTGCATAGTCGGTGCTCCATATTAATGTTTTTCTCCTCTCCCTCAGTAAATAGGTTTAACTAAATTTCCACCTCAAAGTTTACAGAATAACATGCTACCTAGCTGCAACAAAACAGTCAACTATTGCTGAGTCCATTTTTTAAATAAGGTTTACGTAGGAATCTCCAATGACACCACCGGAATTAGTATCAGAGAAAAAAAATATTAGAAAATTTGACACGGAAAACATAGAGGGGCACTTTTCAGTCATTTCAACATACAACGGTTTATACGGTTAAGCTGGAAAACCTTGTATTTAAAGAAAATTTTTCAAACAAGATTAGCATTTTTTAAGTAAAACTTCCTGTTTCCCCTCCTACCAAAAAAAAGAAAAAAAAAGTGATAGAAAACAGAATGCAATCACTTTTAATTCTAACAAAACAGAAAAGGACAAAATGACAAGGTTAACTAGAACTGAGAAACAAGTTCAGCCCCACGACTATTCTCTACAGTTGCACGATTTTTAAGCCCACATTTTTTTTTTTTTTACCAAATCCACTTCCCACCCTACGTAGGGCTTACACCTGCCTCCTCCCCACCGACTCCATCTATGACGGCGACACCTTCCCAGCAGGTATGTGAACTCATTTCCAGTATATAATCCACAGGAATATCTCTGAAGTGTCTGGGTCAGGGCATAACGAAATGATCGAGAAAGTGAGACATAAAACAGATACAAGTTTTAAAGGGAGGCGTAGGGGTGTCTAACAGCGGAGGGATGGGGACCTCGAAGGAGACTGGGGTCTGGAAAGAAAGGTCTCAAAGGAGCCACAGGCAGGCTCCATCCGAGAGGTGTGAAGGAAGCAAGGTCCTGCCAGAAGACCCAAAAATAAATTAGCCAGCACGTCCATTCAGCGAATAACCCGAGGAAAGGGACTCTGGGGGCCACGGCGGGGGGCAATCCCGGGGTCATCGCCGGCGCAGGAGGCCCGGGCTGGGGCCAGAAACTCACCACCTGGTAGCGGCCAGTCCCCGGCTGGTGATGATCCATCCTGCCCGGCTCTGGATCCGGCTTCCGAGCGGGCGAGTGCCCTCGGCGCTCAGCCCCCTCGGTCACCCGGGTCGACGACGTCGTCGCCGCAGCGACCCTTCCGCCTCTGTTTCTGCCGCCGCGGTCGCCCAGCCAGACCACCTCACTTCCCGTCACGGCCGCAGAAGCCGCCGAAACCTCCGCGTCGGCCGCAGCTCTGGGCCGAAGGTCCGGGGCGCCGCGAGCGCTACTGAGCATGCTCGGGATGGTCGCGCATGCTCGGTGGGTCCTCCGCCGTCCCATCCGCGTCGCGAGTTGGCTGAGGGGTGGGGTGGGGGCGGTGTTTAGCTGGGTGGGTGGAGGTGGAAAAGTCAGGCAAGTCCCAGGGAGCAATCTAGGTTGTCAGCCTGTCCGGAGTGGGCGGTGGCAAAAGGATCAGGGGAAAAAACATCACCATCCTTGATTGGTCTTTTTGTTTGGACGGGTTTCGCCCAGGCACAGTCACAGCGCACAGATACAGATGTCGAGGAGAGCGGGGACGCATTCCTAGAACACCTGAGGACAGGTCACCCTGTTTCCCAACACTTCCTCGTATTACTCACCCAGCCTAGGACAAGGCACAGAGATCCGTCTCTAGGACCTTCCTAAAACTCTTATTCAGAATCATCAGTGAGCTAAGGGATGTCTTGTTAGCTTGTTTTGTTTGTCCCCTTCTTGGTAGTAAGAGATTTAAGAATCCAACAGGGACTCTTCAGCCATACTCATGTATCTCGCCAAGGAAAGGGGCCTCTAGCCTCTAGAGCACTAGGTTGCTGGAAGGATACAAGAAAATAACGAAACAATACAGGACTCTTTTGTGGTCATATTCATATCAATAATTCCAAAGGGTTTAACAATAAGGAATCACTCCGTGTGCAACACTGTCAGTCGATCTCAGTATCCGGTTAACCACACATGACCTACTATGTGTGAGTATCTCCTACGGGGTGCAAAGCATGTTTCTCTAGCAAGTAGAAGAGTATGATGGGGCAGCGTACTCTTTAACCCAAAGACCTGCTTTCTATACCCTGAAAACTATGATCCCACGTGACCTGGCTCAGCTATCTTTTTTTTGTCCATCTTTTTTTCGGTACGTGGGCCTCTCACCGTTGTGGCCTCTCCCGTTGCGGAGCACAGGCTCCGGACGCGCAGGTTCAGCGGCCATGGCTCACGGGCCTAGCCGCTCCGCGGCATGTGGGATCTTCGCGGACCGGGGCACGAACCCGTGTCCCCTGCATCGACAGGCGGACTCTCAACCACTGCGCCACCAGGGAAGCCCCAGCTATCTTTTTTACTTAACTTCCCTCCTGAATCGCCAAAGGAGATTCCTGGAATGAAGAAGGCTACTGGGTGGGCCTGATCACCTAGTTAAAATAGCAAAAATACAATAAAGAGAGAAACTCATTGAGAGATCAGCTGAAAAAATGTAAGCCTTCCTCTGATTGCTTTATTCAAAGAGATGAGCAGTTCTTCGTATTTTTGCCGTCTTGACACATTTGGTGGTTAGAGAGTATTAATTAATAAGCTAACAATAAGAGGCAATGATATTGTCATACTTAAATGTCCTTAAACTTTCTTTAGGTCTAACTTAATGTGTTTTAGACTCTAAGATAATAAACATGACATTTCATTGTGTTACTGTACAAGAGCTCACTCTCACAATTTCACCCCAAATGGTATCACCTTTCAATGATCCAAGCAACCCCCAGTTCAGCAAAATGAAATTAGATTCCTACACCATTTATGGTCTATACGGTTCATTTAGAACTTAATTTTATATGCAGTTGCACTTTCATTAATCATTTATATGTCCATTTGATTTTCAAATAGACTGCTGCTCAGGAAAGAGGCCATTTTTTACACCTAGCACACTCAGAACAGTAATGGGAACATACCGGTGAAAACCAACGTCCTAACAAAAAGCAAACATCCTAAATCTTGTTAGAGTAACAGATTCTTTCAATTTTACTCTCCTCCCAAGTTTTGTGAATGTTTTGCTAATCTAGAGAGGTGATAAAATTCAACAGGAAAGGGGGTCTTCAGTGAAGAGGAGGAAGAGAAAGAGGGGAAAGAGAAGTAGAATAACAGCTGATACGTATTGAGCCCTTCCCAAGCCAGGAACTGCACGTGTTATCTCATTTCATCCTCACAACAGTTCCATGATGTAGGCACGATTGTAATCCCGGTTTAACAAATCAGGAAACTAAGGCACCGAGAGCCACTTGTCCAAAGCCAAATCACCCGTAAGTAGTGACAGACTCCAGAGCCTCCACTATATTAGGCACCATGGTATAATACACCCTTAAAACGAACAAAGAAACAAAACAAGTCTTGTCTCTTTCTGTCCACCACTACTGTGAAACTTCTGCAGAAGACCAAAAAAAAAAGAAAATAGTGATGCATCACAAAGAGCCAATCTGACTTCCTTAAATGCCACCTCCTTGATCTGTATGAAATAAGAGATTCTCATTGTTCTCCAAAGAGCCATTCTGAGCCCCTTTTGCCCATTTCTCCACGAAGCCAGTTTGACCTGTAATGGGCCATCACAAGCAGAGGCCCTGAGTTGTCCCACTAGGAGCAACTTTTTTGGGAAGATATGGGGGTAATGATATTCTTATCATTCTAGAGGCCTTAAGCAATATTTGAGATGTTGATATTTAATCTTTTGGTGGCGACAATTTGATATTTAATCTTTTGATGATGACAAGTCTAGTTACCTAAGGAACTGGTGGTGGTGTACCACTATAAACTCAAGTGGGATTTTAGAATTAGAGTACACTTCACTAACACCTCTTGTTCTGGCCTAATCAATATTCATCTCCAAATACACAGCCACCAAAAATTTAACTAGTGCCACACTGCAGTGTAACAGACATGGAGATAAGATGGCTGGATTCCCTGTCATGAAAGCACACTCTGCCTAGCGCCATCCAGCTGTTAGTTTTGCTGATGTTTCCTTGGCTTGGCTTTCTACCTTGAGGTCATGCTGTCTTCAGGGTGGCACCCTGCTGTTTACTAAACAAGGCAGTAGTCTAGCCCCACTTTTGCCTCACATTGGACCCATTTAAGGGGCAATCTCTGCTTCAGAGTTCCCTGC
>NW_006793856.1:2658205-2681693 GCF_000442215.2 Lipotes vexillifer | reverse complement strand
CTGCTGAACTAGCTGAGATTTTGTCAGCTCTGCAGTATGATGTGACAGCTCTCCGTGCCCAAACCTTTTTGCTGTCACAGATGTTAACTCTCCAATAAAGCTCCTGCACTCATAACTTCATATCAGCATCTGCTTCCTCGAGAGCCCAACCTAGACAAGACCAATACTGTCGACTGAAAGAAAAACGCACAACATAGCTGTGAGTTAAGTTTTACTCAGGGAACTTTCTGAGAACTGCAGCTCTGAGACAGCTTCTCAGATAGCTCTGAGGAACTGCTCCGAAGAGGTAAGGGCAGAGCCAGGATATCTATGAACATTTTTTGCTGGGAAAAACATGTAGTCAAGCATAAAAAGATTACTGCTAATCACAAAGAACAGACATCTCAAGTTAAAATGATTTTAGTGCTTATCTACGTATGAGAAGATGCAAGAATCTGGGGTCCTTTGAAATTTTTCCTTAGATGTGCATCTTAACTATCTAAGGGCCAGTATATCCAAAGCACAGAATGTTTTCTGGTTTTCTCCATCCTGAATCCCCCTCAGGGCACACTGTCAGAAGACAACTGCTGTGCCTGATGGCTTGATCCTTGTAGATCAAGTAGTAGAACTGAAATGTTGGCAGGCAACTCTTTTTTTTATAAGATATAAAGTGATAGAACGTTATCAAAATTATGTTCAATGACTACAACTGCCCTTTCACATAATTGATGTTTCATCTCCAGAATAACCCTCAGTACCCTCCATTGTTACCATTTTCTCATGTGGACACAATGTATCTACAGCCTTCCTGTTAAGAATGACTTTGATTTTGTTCTTTAGAGTGATGCTGTCAGGCCAAGTCACAGGGACCCCTTTGCCTGGACATACTTCCCGCTGGGAATCCCTCTTACCTTCCCAGAAGCAGAGGCATTCGCTCCAGAAGTAAACCAATTTCTTATCCTCCCTAACCTCCTCTGAACCTCTAACCAGGTATGCTAAACTCTGTATACATGTGTAGGATTTTTGTTGAGATTCCCACCAATTAAAGAGCAGCAGAGGACTTCCCTGGTGGCGCAGTGGTTGAGAGTCCGCCTGCCGATGGAAGGGACGCGGGTTCGTGTCCCAATCCGGGAGGATCCCACATGCCGCGGAGCGCCTGGGCCTGTGAGCCATGGCTGCTGAGCCTGCACGTCTGGAGCCTGTGCTCCGCAACGGGAGAGGCCACAACAGTGAGAGGCTGGGGGGCTGGAAAAAAAAAAAAAAAAAAAAAAAAGAGCAGCAGACATGCCATTACCTGCACATGACCATCTACACTGGCCTAAATCACAGGTAGGCAAATGCTCCAAATTTTCCTTACTTCTTCAGTGATTTTTAGTTTTTATATCCCTTCCTCTACAACATAGAACTACTCCTCAAGTAGCTACTGATGGTTAGTGTGACCATAAGTCCTAACAGTTCGTTGCATTTGGAATATGTATGATTTTGTATATTTATCTAGAGAATGATCAGAAAGAGGTAAAATCACATTCTCTGTCTGAAGATTTCTATCTCTACCTAATAAAAATTCACTAGCCGTTATTTTCTGTATATTAAATTCTAAAGTAGATTTTAGAAAATACAAGACACTATCGTCATTTTAGTAAATGAAAATAAGCATAATTATTACTGCAGTTTTATCTCTGTTACCATGTATGTGGATTTTTTTAAGCAGTTTGTAGGCTTGAACCTCATTTTAGCTTCACATGGTGTTCCTTATTTAACTGTTTCTGACATTCCTGTCATCTGTTCAGCTCTACAATTTTAGAGAGGAAATCTTGTAAAGCGAGCAACTTGACAATCAGGTATCTCCTTCCTTTGTCTCTTTATTCTCCTCCAGTATGTTGAAAGACTCTAAAACATAGCTAATGTTCTTTTAAAAAAAAAAAAAATTATTTATTTATTTATTATATTTGGCTGCGTTGGGTCTTCATTGCTGCGCGTGGGCTTTCTCTAGTTGCAGCGAGCAGGGGCTACTCTTCGTTGTGGTGCGTGGGCTTCTCATTGCGGTGGCTTCTCTTGTTGCAGAGCACGGGCTCTAGGTGCGTGGGCTTCAGTAGTTGTGGCACATGGGCTCAGTAGTTGTGGCTCACAGGCTTAGTTGCTCCGTGGCATGTGGGATCTTCCCGGACCAGGGCCCAAACCCATGTCCCCTGCATTGGCGGGCGGATTCCTAACCACTGAGCCACCAGGGAAGCCCCATAGCTAACGTTCTTTATCAGTCAGAGTTCGACCAGAGACAGACCAAGAGCAGATAGATATGAAGAGACTGATTGCAAGGAGCTGGCTTACCCTGTTTTGGGGACCTGCTAGGCAAGTCCAAAATCTGTAACTCAGGCTACTGGAACTCTGGAAGCTGCTCTCTACAGGCAGAACTTCTTCCTCCTCAGAGAAGCCTCAGTTCTGCTCTTAAGGCCTTTCAGTAGATTGAATCAGGCCCACCCAGATTATCGAGGCTAATCCCCTTTACTTAAAATTAACTTATTTTGGACTTTAGTCATATCTCTAAGATACCTTCACATCATGCTTAGATTAGTGTTTGATTAAATAATTGAGACTATAGCCTAACCAAGTTGACAAAGAAAACATGTTTATCACATGCTTATTTAAATGCTACAAGCAGAAATTGTCTCTGTATAATAAAGGAGGGGGGGCGGGGTGGGGGGGGGACAGAAGAGAGAAAGGGAGGAAGTACCAGAGAGTTAGCTTAGAGAATTAAAATAAATTTTCATGTTAAGTTATTTCCTATCAGCTTTATTTCTGTGTAAGTACTGTTGTGTATAGAGGCACCACCAGGCAACAATTAGAAAAGGTTTGAATTTCGATAAGCTACAATATTTTTATTTAGCATTTTCATTTTTCCTTTGTTTGGTCATGAGCAACAAATGTGAGCAAATCAACAGCCATTTTACCTTAAGGATTACATATTTTAAATTGGGCTAAGTTATAAGTTATTAAAATGGTCTTTGCTTTACCCTGAATATGGAAGGCTGTTCTTTGACCATACTAAAGCAGGACAATTTTCGTGTTGTTATTTGTTTCCTTTTTTTCTCTGAAAGCCTGATAGTCACCTTCGTCACAGAAGAGCAGGGCTGGCACTGAGTATATTGCCTATGATGACAGGCTTCTCTTGACTAACGTGTGATCATCGTGTAAGATGACAAATACTATAAGTGTGTGGGAGCTGTGGGAGAGTAAAAAATACTAGGAAAGGAAAATGTCTCCTACATATCAAGGTGTTCTTAACGTGTTAAAGATCGTGCTCTTGCTTTCTTCATAAGAGGAACCAGGCCTTCTTTGTTAAACAGCCTGCTGTCAGTATGCTGCTTCACCATTAACAACATAATACAACATTAACAATAGGGTCGCCATATAACAAAGTTGCCTGATTTCAGTACTGAGGATAAAGGGCATTCAACATCTGAAGGGACAAAATGATGACAGTAATTAGACAGAGTGACTTACCAGATGCTGCCTTTCTGGAACTAGGAAAAAATTCATAGCCATTACCTGGCCTTAAGATTCAAATCGGGGAAAAAAACTAAGGGCCTAACAGAGCCAAAGTAAGCCAAGATAATGAAAAAAAGGGGGGGCAAGGGGAGGGGTGAAATTCCCTTTTTATCTGGAAGTTATGTCCTAGAATAAATAAAATATTTATAATGTATCCCACTTCACCTGTCAATAATATGTAAAGTTCCCATGAAATATCTGTAAATTCTGCTTATAGAGAATGATCACTGAGAAATCTGGCATTATTTCCCCAGTAAGGGTAAAGACACCAAGCTCAAATCTTCTTTATCTAGTGTCTTAGTCTGTTTGGGCTGCTATGACAGAATACCACAGATAGGGTGGTTTATAAACAATAAAAATTTATTTCTCACAGTTCTGGGGGCTGGAAGTCCAAAATCAGAGTGCAGTATGATCTGGCTCTAGTGAGGGCCCTCTTCTAGGTTTCAGACCTCTGACTTCTCATTGTATTCCCACAGGGCAGCAGGGGCAGTGAGGGATCTCTCTAGGGACTCTTTTATAGGGACGTTAATCCCATTCATGAGGGCTCCACCTCTGAACCTAATCACATCCCAAAGACCCACCTCTTAATACCATCAACTTGGGCATTACATTTTCAACATTTGAATTTGGGTGGGACACAAACATTCACACCATACCATCCAGATACTAACTTTTAAAAAGAAAAGCATCAATGTTACAAAACACACACATACACATAAATATAACACATAGAGTAGAAAATCAAGTTTAGTTTATTTTTGGTTTGAATGGGGCAGATGATTTGGCTCACTATAGGCCCCTGAAATTTCTTTAGAATCCAATTGTTTGGAAAAGAGAGAAATGTTTGTTTTCATGGAGCCATAAAACTTTAGCATTTGAAGGGACCTTCCAGATCACCAACGCTTCATTTTGAAAACAAGGAGACTGAGGCTCAGAGCAGTGAATGCAGCCTTAGAGTGCTGTCTGTGTAACTGCCACTCCACTTTCAGCTTGGTTCAAATGCAGTAACTCATAAAACAATCCAAAATACTCCATTGACTGTTCCCACAACATCCAGCGAGAAATAGCCATCCAAAACAGTACAAATAAAAATCAAAAATTTAGAACTCTGACACATCAAGAACTCAACATGTGGGACTTCTCTGGTGGCACAGTGGTTAAGAATCCACCTGCCAATACAGGAGACACAGATTCAATCTTTGGTCCAGGAAGATCCCACATGCCACGGAGCAACTAAGCCGGTGCACCACAACTACTGAGCCTGCGCTCTAGAACCCGCATGCTGCAACTACTGAAGCCCTCGCACCCAGAGCCCGTGCTCCGCAACAAGAGAAGCCACTGCAACGAGAAGCCCGTGCACCGCAACTGAGACCCAACGCAGCCAAAAAAAAAAAAAAAAAGGAGCTCAACATGTCAAAATTTCTTTGGAAGAAATATTATAGTTAAATGTATTGCCACCAAAAAGGATTAATTCTGAAATAGTTGCTAATTCTCTCAGGGGTTGCTGCTTTGGAAACAAATAAAATATCTTCTTTTTAAAATACAATAAATGTACCCTCCAAAAATACAGTCTTTGAAAGCTGAGTAGATACGTAAAGTTAGTTGTATGCGTTCAAGCTTAAACACCAAACAATCCCAACCCCATACATACATGTCCATTCATATAAGGTTGGGATATAAGATGACCTAAGCACATAAAGTTAGCCCCTGACCATGGGATTTTACCATCATTCCTGAGACAATACAGCTGCACATACAAATAGTAGCCCCTAGCTACACGTGACCATTTAAATTCAAATTAATAATATTAAAAATTTAGTTCCTCAGTGACACTAGCCACAAGTGTTTAGTGGCTACCATGTTGGACAGTGTACTGATAAAGAACATTTGCATCACCACTAAAAGTTCCATTGGACACCATTGCTCAAACAAAGATTCTCTTACTATTCACCTTAATCAACTTCATTTACTTCCTGAATGATCCACATAATTTTCTAATAGCATTTGTCCCAACTATGCCATATCTTAGCAATGAGGCTCCTGAGTAAGTCACTGAAACTGCTGAGCTGGTTTACTCATCTTTTTTTTTATTTTTTTTTAATTTTGGGTGTGTTGGGTCTTCGTTTCTGTGCGAGGGCTTTCTCCAGTTGCGGCGAGTGGGGGCCACTCTTCATCGCGGTGCGCGGGCCTCTCACTGTCGTGGCCTCTCTTGTTGCGGAGCACAGGCTCCAGACGCGCAGGCTCAGTAGTTGTGGCTCACAGGCCCAGTTGCTCCGCGGCATGTGGGATCCTCCCAGACCAGGGCTCAAACCCGTGTCCCCTGCATTGGCAGGCAGACTCTCAACCACTGCGCCACCAGGGAAGCCCCTGGTTTACTCATCTTTAATATCAGATCCTTATCTGTCTCACAGGTTGTATTGAAGTTCAAAGGAAATGTAACCATACAAATAAAAAGGGTAATTGTAGGGTAAGCTGTGACAAAGCGAGAGAGAGGCATGGACATATATACACTACCAAATGTAAGGTAGATAGCTAGTGGGAAGCAGCCACATAGCACAGGGAGATCAGCTCGGTGCTTTGTGACTGCCTGGAGGGGTGGGATAGGAAGGGTGGGAGGGAGGGAGACGCAAGTGGGAAGAGATATGGGAACATATGTTTATATATAACTGATACATTTTGTTGTAAAGCAGAAACTAACACACCATTGTAAAGCAATTATACTCCAATAAAGATGAAAAAAAATAAAAGAAAAAGGGTAATTGTTTCTGAAGATCCTTTTCCTTTCTTTCATTTTCCAGTGACTGCCAGAAAAAAAGTGATGTTTAATACCTTTTACACTTAAAATGTGGAATAAATATTACAATATAGGGAAGATAGAGACTACCTAAAAGAACACAGAAGCTGGTTAGGCCTCCCAACTAGGCCAAGTGACTGGGCTTATGCTCTACGTGAGTCATCATAAAATAAGTAATAGCTCCAATCTGTTTAACCATAGAAAGTACATCAGTTGTTGTTATCCAGGAATAAAACTATTCCATAGTATATTTGTCAGCCATTGTAATTATAATAATGGCTAACATTTGTTGAAAGCTGCTGCCATTTTTGCTAAGTGCTTCATATAGATCTCACTATGTTTCATAGCAAACATATGCTGTAAGTGCTATTGTTATTACCACTTTACATATCAGGAAACTGAGACTTAGAATCTTAAGGAATTTACCAGAGGTCACAAATCAGTGAAGGAAAGGGGATTTGCTGGGTTGGTTTTTATTTCACTTTTAACAATTTTTTTTATTGAAATAAACATACATATAGAAAAGTAAAATTCCTAAGTGTACAGCACAAAGATTTTCCATAAACTGAACCTATGCTACCAGTACCCATTAAGAAATGAGATATTTCCAGAACCCCAGAAAAACCCTTGGCCCACTTTCTGTCTCTACTCCCATACAAAGGGTAACCATAATCCTGACTTTTAATACTTGTATATAAACGTTTGACTTTATCTACATGGAATCATACTCTGTGTACCCTTTTTTTTTTTTTTTTTTTTTTGCGATATGTGGGCCTCTCACTGTCGTGGCCTTTCTCGTTGTCGGACGCGCAAGCTCAGCGCCCATGGCCCACGGGCCCAGCCGCTCCACGGCATGTGGGATCTTCCCGTACCGGGGCACGAACCCGTATCCCCTGCATCGGCAGGCTGACTCTCAACCACTGCGCCACCAGGGAGGCCCTGTGTACCCTTTTGATTAAATTTATGTTTGTAAGATTTATTCATACCATTGAGTGTAGTTGTAATTAGTTCATTTCATTGTTGTATAGTATTCCATTGTGTGAATATACCATACTTTATTTACCTGTTTTACTGAATAAATACAGCTGATAGACATTTGGGTTGTTTCCAGTTTGGGATTTGTATTAGTTTCCTAGGGCTGTGGTAACAAAGGACCACAAATTGAGAGGCTTGAGCAACAAAAATTTATTTTCACACAGTTTTGGAGGCTAGAAGTCAAAGACCAAATACAGGATTGTTTCTTTGCAGGGATGTGAGGACTAATGCATTCCATGCTTCTCCCCTAGCTTCTGGAGGCTTACGGACAATCTTCGTTGTTCCCTGGCTTATAGAAGCATTACCCCAATCTTCCTCATCTTTACATGGCATTCTCCCTGTGTGCATGTCTGTGCACAAATTTCCCCTTTCTGAAAGGTCTTTAGACATATTAGATTAGGGCCCCCTCCTATTTTCTGTATAACCTCATCTTATTTTTTTATAAATTTATTTATTTTATTTACTTATTTTTGGCTGCGTTGGGTCTTCGTTGCTGCATGTGGGTTTTCTCTAGTTGCGGTGAGCAGGGGCTGCTCTTCATTCCAGTGTGTGGGCCTCTCACTGCGGTGGCTTCTCTTGTTGTGGAGCATGGGCTCTAGGCCTGCGGACTTCAGTAGTTGTGGCTCGTGGGCCCTAGAGCACAGGTTCAGTAGTTGTGGCACACAGGCTTAGTTGCTCCATTGCATGTGGGATCTTCCTGCACCAGGGCTTGAACCCCTGTCCCCTGCATTGGCAGGTGGATTCTTAACCACTGTGCCACCAGGGGAGCCCCTAACCTCATCTTAACTTACAACATCTACAACAACTGTATTTCCAAATAAGGACACAGTCTGAGATATTGGGGGTTAGGACTTCAACATATGAATTGGAGGGGGAACATAATTCAACCCATCACAGGACTATTATGAACAGTACTGCAAAGAATTTTAAAGAATATTTTTGCACATATTTTGGTCAACATATGTACTCATTTCTGATGTGTGTATTCCTACAAGTTGATATGCTGGATTATATAGTATGTGTATGCTCAGCTTTAGTAGATACTGCCAACCCATGCACCTATGGTCACCCAATCTATGACAAAGGAGGCCAGAATACACAATGGAGCAAAGACAGCCTCTTCAATAAGTGGTGCTGGGAAAACCGGACTGCTATATGTAAAAGAATGAAATTAGAACTCTCCCTAACACTATACACAAAAATAAACTCAAAATGGATTAAAGACCTAATTGTAAGGCCAGACACTATAACACTCTTAGAGGAAAACACAGGCAGAACACTCTTTGACATAAATCACAGCAAGAACTTTTTTGACCCACCTCCTCGCGGAATGAGAATAAAAACAAAAATAAACAAATGGGACCTAATTAAACTTAAAAGCTTTTGCACAGCAAAGGAAACCATGAAGGAGACAAAAAGACAACCCTCAGAATGGGAGAAAATATTTGCAAAAAAAGCAACTGACAAAGGATTGATCTCCAAAATATAGAAACAGCTCATACAGCTCAATATCAAAAAAACAAACAACCCCATCCAAAAAATGGGCAGAAGACCTAAATAGACATTTCTCCAAAGAAGACATACAGATGGCCAACAAACACATGAAAGGATGCTCAACATCACTAATTATTAGAGAAATGAAAATCAAAACGACAATGAGATATCACCTCACACTGGTAAGAATGGCCATTATCACAAAACCTACAAACAATAAATGCTGGAGAGAGTGTGGAGAAAAGGGAACCCTCTTGCACTGTTGGTGGGAATGTAAATTGATACAGCCACTATGGAGAACAGTATGGAGGTTCCTTAAAAAACTAAAAATAGAGCTACCATGCGACCCAGCAATCCCACTACTGGGCATATACCCAGAGGAAGTCATAATTCAAAAAGATACATGCACCCCAATGTTCATTGCAGCACTATTTACAATAGCCAGGACATGGAAACAACCTAAATGCCCACCAACAGAGGAATGGATAAAGAAGATGTGGCACATATATACAATGGAATATTACTCAGCCATTAAAAAGAACGTAATTCGGTCATTTGTAGAGACATGGATGGACCTCAAAGCTGTCATACAGAGTGAAGTAAGTCAGAAAAAGGAAAAACAAATATTGTATATTAACACATATATGTGGAATCTGAAAACATTGGTATAGGTGATTTATTTACAAAGCAGAAATAGAGACACAGATGTAGAGAACAAACGTATGGATACAAAGGGGGAAGGGGGGGTGGGATGAAGTGGGAGATTGGGATTGACATATATACACTATTGATACTATGTATAAAAGAGATAACTTATAAGAACCTACTGTATAGCACAGGGAACTCTACTCGGTGCTCTGTGGTGACCTAAATGGGAAGGAAATCCAAAAAAGAGGGGATATATGTATACGTATAGCTGATTCACTATACTCTGCAGTAGAAACTAACACAACATTGTAAAGCAACTATACTCCAATAAAATTTTTTTTTAAGTATATACTGCCAGGTGGTTTTGCAAAATGGTTATACCAATTTCCCTCCTATCAACGTATGAGAATTTCAGTTGCAAAACAACCTCACATTTGGCAACTTCTGTCTTTTTTATTTCAGCCATTACAATGGGACTATAGTTCCATCTCATTGTGATTTCAGTTTAGCTTTTCCTGAAGATTAATAAAGTTGAACTCCTTTTCATATCTTTATTGACCATCTGGAGATCATCTCTGTTCATCTATTCATTTACTTATTTTTTTATTGAATTGCCTGCATTTGTTTCAGATTTGCAGCAACTCATTTTTCTGAGAATAATTGGTCCTTTGTCATATTTACAGATATGTATATCCTTTTTCACTCTTCTTGGTGTTAAGAACAAGGCTTCAGGCAAGTGGACAGATCTAGGTGATCTGCTTCACTTTCTGCCTCCTTCTCTTATGCATGTGTTCAAAATGCCAAAGGTGGGGACAGGGGGAATCATACTCTAAAATAGGGTCAGGAGGAATAAATTGGTGCAGAACTATCCAACATCATCTGGTCTATTTGAATATATTTTCATATCTGACCTTTAGTTTCAGAGAGTGAGAGTGAGGATGTTTGTCTCTGTAAGTGTCAGGCTGCCATCTCTCTGTCTATTCCTTTCAATGCTCCCTTCAAAAGGCTTTAGCCGTTTGGCCTGCTCACCTCTCTTTTTTACAGCTTTTTGTACTTCCCCTGCCTTCAGGCTGGCTGTAGAGGATAAGATGTGTCTACTTTCAGTACCTAACATGGGACCTTGCATAAAGTAGGCCCTCATTATTGATTTATTGACTATAATTGATTGAAGCCTTCATTTCATTGCTATGTAATAGATTCATAGCATCCATTCTTAGGATGCTGTCTTATTTTTTAAAGAATTTTTGATATCAACAAGGAAATATGCCAAAAGGTAACCAAAATATCACACTTTGTAAATGAGGTTTAGGAAATATCTAATAATTCTCTATGAAATTTTCCCTCATTTATCCTAAATATAAATAGAACTAGGTCTGTCCACTTAAATGGCATCTCACTAATGATCTCCTTCCCACTTTCATTTATTATTATAGGTAGAGACTTTTATGATCCTCAACCTTGCATTTGTTCTATAATGGGCTAGAACTCTGCTAAAGAGTTTTCATGAGTTACTTTTTATTATGGTAAAATATATATAACGTAAAATTTACCATTTAACTCTTTTTAACTGTACATTTCAGTGGCATTAATAAGTCAAACATTGTTGTGCTACCATCACCACCATTTATTTCCAGAACTTCTTCAAAATCCCAGACTGAAACTCCCTACCCATTAAACTTTAACTTCCCTTTCCCCTCTCCCCCTAGCATCCAGCAACCATCATTCTACTTTCCGTCTCTATGAATTTGACTATTCTGAGTACCTCATACAGGTGGAATGTACAATATTTGTCCTTTTGTGTCTGACTTATTACATTTAGCATAATTTCCTCAGGTTCATCTGTGTTGTAGTACGTGTCAGAATTTCCTTCCTTTTTTAAGGCTGAATAATATTTCATTATATGTTATAAATCTTCACAGTTACTACCTCTGGCAGACCTGAATTTGAAAGCTGGCTCTGTCACTTATATAGCAACTGACCTTGGCCATGTTGAATTTTCTCTTTGCATATCAATTTTTTCATTTGTAAAATGGAAATGAAATTACCCAGCTCACTGAACTGGAGTAAGGATTTAATAAGATAACAAAATACCTCGTGTAGTGCCTTACAGATAGTCAGTGTCCAGTAAACGGCAGCTGGTAGCATAATGATTCATGTTGATAGTAAGCAATTCAAAAAGTCTGTTCCATACATTTCAGGAGAAGTCCAGACTAGTGTGTGCAATGTAGTCCCTGCTTTATGGAAAAGTCATCTTAGGTCATATACATATGGCATATCCAAAAGGTATTTTTGGTTTCTAAAGTACTTAGATCAATGAAGGAAGACAAAAGTCATTTGTGAAACATGTACTTTTTATTCCACCCACAATCTATTTGCCAGCCTTAGAGAGGTTAAAATGTCAATTCAAAGAGCTCAGTCTTAAGGACTACCAATGACTTGTTTCTTCAGGGAAAAAAATGTTTCATTTTGTTTATCATACAAATAAGTAAAATCATATCTTTAAGGAATATGGAATTGATAACTTATTAGAAATAAAAGTATCTTCAGAGTCAACTAAGTCATTCTCAGAGTGAGCATCTGGGAAAATAAATAGCCAAAATTTTCAGGAGAATTTTAAATAAACGTTCATAACAATCTCAGTTTAGAGTTCCTCTAATACCAAATATTAATATTAACCAAAAAGAAATTTTAAATATGCTTTATACTTTTAATAACTAAAGTTTTTTCATAAACATTTTTCTTTTTTAAGATTTATTTTTATTTATTTATTATTTTATTTATTTTTTGGCTGTGTCGGGTCTTAGTTGTGGCACACAGGACCTTCACTGAGGATTGCAGAATCTTTCATTGCGGTGCACAGGCTTCTCTAGTTGTGGCGTGCAGGCTCCAGGGGGTGTGGGCTCTGTAGTTTGTGGCACACAGGCTCTTTAGTTGAGGCACACAAGCTCAGTAGTTGTGGCGCATGAGCTTAGTTGCCCTGCGCCGTGTGGGATCTTAGTTCCCTGACCAGGGATCAAACCCGCGTCCCCTGCCTTGTAAGGCAGATTCTTTACCGCTGGACCACCATGGAAGTCCCATGAACATTTTTCTTATTATAGAAAATTTGAACATGTAAAAAAGATAGACAAAATATTTACTTCTGGTCTTTTTTCCTAAGCATAGTTTTTTATGGGGGCAAGGAGAAATAAACATAGTGAATGATTCTCTGTATTCAATTTTATATCCTTTTTCACTTAACCTTATAATGCAATACATCGCATAGGATTTTTCCAAAGTGATGAGAACTCTTTACGAACACATTTTAACAACTAATTAATCATTCTTTCTTAATCCTTTTCTAGGTAAATTATTTCTGGAGAGGAACTATAGCAAAGCAATTAAGAATGTGAACTTAAGCCAAATTTCTGGGTTCAAATCCCAATCCCACAAGTTGCTAGCATCAACCTGAGTAAGTTACTTCTTCACCAAAAAAAAAAAAAAAAGGAACTATTAATAGTGTACCTGGTAGGTTTGGTATAAGGATTAAATGTGTCAATCTTTAACACACTGAATACATAGAAAATTATTAGGTACATATAAAATGCCATAATAGTGCCTCACATTTGCTAAGGATTCTACAAATGTTACCTATTATTAGCTATTAAAAATCCTTGGGGGCTTCCCTGGTGGCGCAGTGGTTGAGAGTCCGCCTGCCAATGCAGGGGACACGGGTTCGTGCCCCGGTCCGGGAAGATCCCACATGCTGTGGAGCGGCTGGGCCCGTGAGCCATGGCCGCTGAGCCTGCGCGTCCGGAGCCTGTGCTCCGCAACGGCAGAGCCCACAGTGGTGAGAGGCCCACGTACCGCGAAAAAAAAAAAAAAAAAAATCCTTGGTATGTTACACTAAAAACTATAATTGTAAAACAAGATAGATGTAATTGACCAAATTTAAAATACGTAAAATTATTTGTAGATAACTTATAATGCTTTCTCAGTTTAAATTTTAACATCATCTATAAAGTATTTCAGATCAAGTATTATTAGACTTCTAATCCTCAATTTTTAATTTATGGACTAACTTTGTGATTGTTTTTCACTTGTCAAAGGCATATACATCTTCACTGACAAATATAATTTGTCAGATCTTCTAATGAAAAGCACTTAAAAATACGAGTGAAAATCAATAAAATTTAAATTTTTATTTCCCAGTTGCACTAGCCACTTGGTCATACCAACCAGCTCAATAGCTGTATGTATAGTGGCTATTATATTGGAAAAAACTGATACAGAACATTTTCATCATTGCAGAAAGTTCTGTTGAACAGAGCTGTATTATGTCTTTTGACAATAGTAGCATGTTTGCATTATGTATCAATTTATGAGTAATGTGTTTTTGCCCCAATTTTATTCAATTAATTATGCAAATTTTAGTAATTAATTTTTTTCGAATATTATAAAAGCTTAATATCATTTGAGAACTGCACAATCATCTATGGTAAGGATCAAATGCAAGAAAAGCAATATATGAGTGTGATATACATGTTTTATTTCACTTTTTTCTTTTCTGCATTAATTGAAAGGCTACACTCACCTTACTTAACAAATATTATCCTTTAAAATACTTAACTTACTAGATTAAACACAGCTTAAAAACTTTTTTTATAATGAAAAATGATAATTTCTTCAGAAGTAGAGAGACTAATATAACAAACCTCCCCAGATCCATCACCCAGTTTCAACAACTATCAATTGATGCTCTATCTTTTTTCATCTATAACCTACCTGCTGTTACCCTCCATCCTCCACTGGATCATTTTGGAGCAAATCTCAGACATTATTTCATTTTTTCTGTAAACATTTTAATAGGTATCTTTAAAAGATAAGAACTCTTTTTGTTTACTTTTAGTATTTTGTTTTGTCTTTATTTTTCAGTTTTATTGAGATATAATTGACCTCCAGCACTGTATGAGTTTAAGGTGTACAGCTTAATGACTTGACTTACATATATTGTGAAATGATTACCATGATAAGTAAGAACTCTTTTTAAAATATAATCATAGTAACCATTATCACAGCTAAAAACAGAGACCTGAAGTAATTTTTAATATATTCAAATATAGTCATTAAACAAAAACAGACAAAAAAAGGCCAGCCACTTTTCCTGACTTTAAAAGCAAATTTTGAGGTTAGGAAGTACATGTGATATTGTCATCAGTTCAAGGTCACTGAGCATTTGGTGTCAGAAACACTATGGATCAATATTCAGGAAATGAGAGCAGTATGTTTTATCTGTTATTTGCTAACAACAACAAAAAAGCTTCATACACGAAGTCAAAAATAACCAGTAGAAACAAAAGTAGGCTATCCAATTATTCTAAATAGGCCAAATCATCCTAATAATAAAAAGAAGTTACTACCTCACACCAATTAGGATAGCTACCATCAAAAAAACAGAAAATAATTGTTGGTGAGGACATGAAGAAATTGACCCTTCTCCACTGTTGGTGAAAATGTAAAATGGTACAGCCGTTGTGGAAAGCAGCATGACATTTCTTAAAAAAATTAAAAATAGAGCTACCCTATGATCTAGCAATTCCACCTCTGGGTATATACTCAAAAGAATTGAAAGCAGAGCCTCAAAAAGATATTTGCATATCCACGATCATCGCAGCATTATTCAAAATAGCTAAAACATGGAAGCAACCCAAGTGTCCATGAATGAATGAAATGGATAAGCAAAATGTGGTATATACATACAATGAAATGTTATTCAGCCTTAAAAAGAAAGGAAATTCTGACGTATGCTACAACATGAGTAAACACCACAGACACTGTGCTAAGGGAAATAAGCCAGTCACAAAAAGGCAAACACTGTATGATTTCACTTATATAGGGTACTTAAAGTAGTCAAAATCATAGTGACAGAAAGTAGAATGGTGGTTGCCAGGGCCTGGAGGAAGTTACAGAGTTAAGTTTTGCAAGATGAAAAGAATTCTGGAGGTGAGTGGTAGTGATGATTGCACAATAATCTGAATGGACTCAATATCACTGAACTATACACTTTAAAATGATTAAGCTGGTAAATTTTATGTTACGTGTAGTTTACCACAATAAAAAAGATTGGAAAAACACAATGCACTGTACTATGCTCTTTCCAACAGAAGACAAACTGTGCATAAAGGGTGAAACAAAATAGATTAATAAATATTTTGCACATGGTTTGCAAATATACCATACACAAATACAGGAATGATTCCTGTATATCTTGAAGAGAACAGTATTATTCACATAGGAACTCATTTTTGCTCAGAGTTTTTATGATTTCTACATAATGTGGAGAAAATATAGTAAAAATGTGCAGAAAACATAAAAACTTGATGATAAATGCTTGCACAGGTGGAAGGAAATAAGTTGTTTGACTCAGCTAAAACATCCTACTTATAGGCCAGATATAAGAGACAGAAAATGGATTGTGAAACATTCAACCTGTTTGGCACAGAGATTCAGATACAGGGATGAATAGACATACTATCATTCAAATTGAGGTTACTAGTTGGATTTACTGGATGAATTGAGAAATTTGGTAGCCACTCTAGGATTTTATAATAAAGAGAAAGATAAACAAAGGAAAGGTCAAAGAATTACAAGTACAGGAAAAAAAAAACAAAATAAAACAGGGAACATAGCTGAATACCGACTTACGTTGGTTCTGATAAGATGTATGTGTAAATTGGAATTACATTTATTTTTATTTACTTATTTTTTACAGTATTTCTGTTAATTAATTTATTTTTTAACATCTTTATTGGAGTATAATTGCTTTACAATGTTGTGTTAGTTTCTGCTGTATAACAAGGTGAATCAGCTATATGCATAAGTACATCCCCTCCCTCTTATGTCTCCCTCCCAACCTCCTTATCCCACCCCTCTAGTTGGTCGCAAAGCACTGAGCTGATCTCCCTGTGCTATGCAGCTGCTTCCCACTAGCTATCTATTTGGTAGTGTGTATATGTCAATGCTACTCTCTCACTTCGCCCCAGCTTACCCTTCCCCCTCCCCGTGTCCTCAAGCCCATTCTCTACTTCTGCGTCTTTTTTTTCTTTTTTGAATTTTATTTTATTTTTTTATACAGCAGGTTCTTATTAGTTATCCATTTTATACGTATTAGTGTATATATGTCAATCCCAATATCCCAACTTATCACACCACCCCCCCATCGCTTTCCCCCATTGGTGTCCATATGTTTGTTCTTTACATCTGTGTCTCAATTTCTGCCCTGCAAACTGGTTCATCTGTACCATTTTTCTAGGTTCCAAATATATGCGTTAATATACGATATTTGTTTTTCTCTTTCTGACTTACTTCACTCTGTATGACAGTCTCTAGATCCATCCACGCCTCTACAAATGGCCCAATTTTGTTCCTTTTTATGGCTGAGTAATATTCCATTGCATATATGTACCACATCTTCTTTATTTCTCTGTCAATGGGCATTTAGGTTGTTTCCATGACCTAGCTGTTGTAAATAGTGCTGCAATGAACATTGGGGTACATGTGTCTTTTTGAATTATGGTTTTCTCAGGGTATATACCCAGTAGTGGGATGGCTGGGTCACATGGTAGTTCTATTTTTAGTTTTTTAAGGAACCTCCATATTGTTCCCCAAAGAGGCTGTATCAATTTACATTCCCACCAACAGTGCAAGAGGGTTCCCTTTTCTCCACACCCTCTCCAGCATTTGTTGTTTGTAGATTTTCTGATGATGTCCATTCTAACTGGTGTGAGGTGATACCTCATTGTAGTTTTGACTTGCACTTCTCTAATAATTAGTGATGTTGAGCAGCTTTTCGTGTGCTTCTTGGCCATCTGTATGTCTTCTTTGGAGAAATGTCTATTTAGGTCTTCTGCCCATTTTTTGGATTGTTGTTTGTTTTTTTGATATTGAGCTGCATGAGCTGCTTGTAAATTTTGGAGATTAATCCTTTGTCAGTTGCTTCATTTGCAAATATTTTCTCCCATTCTGAGGGTTGTCTTTTCGTCCTGTTTATGGTTTCCTTTGCTGTGCAAAAGCTTTTAAGTTTCATTAGATCCCATTTGTTTATTTTTGTTTTTATTCTCATTCCGCGAGGAGGTGGGTCAAAAAAGTTCTTGCTGTGATTTATGTCAAAGAGTGTTCTGCCTGTGTTTTCCTCTAAGAGTGTTATAGTGTCTGGCCTTACAATTAGGTCTTTAATCCATTTTGAGTTTATTTTTGTGTATGGTGTTAGGAAGTGTTCTAATTTCATCCTTTTACATGTAGCTGTCTAGTTTTCCCAGCACGACTTATTGAAGAGGTTGTCTTTGCTCCATTGTATATTCTTGCCTCCTTTATCAAAGATAAGGTGACCATATGGGTGTGGGTTTATCTCTGGGCTTTCTATCCTATTCCATTGATCTATATTTCTGTTTTTGTGCCAGTACCATACTGCCTTGATTACTGTAGCTTTGTAGTATCATCTGAAATCAGGGAGCCTGATTCCTCCAGCTCTGTTTTTCTTTCTCAAGACTGCTTTGGCTATTCAGGGTCTTTCGTGTCTCCATACACATTTTAAGATTTTTTGTTCTAGTCCTGTGAAAAATGCCATTGGTAGTTTCATAGGGATTGCATTGAATCTGTAGATTGCTTGGGGTAGTAGAGTCATTTTCACAATATTGATTCTTCCAGTCCAAGAACATGGTATATCTCTCCATCTGTTGGTATCATCTTTAATTTCTTTCATCAGTGTCTTATAGTTTTCTGCATACAGGTCTTTTGTCCCCCTAGGTAGGTTTATTCCTAGGTAGTTTATTCTTTTTGTTGCATTGGTAAATGGGAGTGTTTCCTTAATTTCTCTTTCAGATTTTTCATCATTAGTGTATAAGAATGCAAGAGATTTCTGTGCATTAATTTTGTATCCTGCAACTTTACCAAATTCATTGATTAGCTCTAGTAGTTTTCTGGTGGCATTTTAAAGATTCTCTATGTATAGTATTGTGTCATCTGCAAACAGTGACAGTTTTACTTCTTCTTTTCCAAGTCGTATTCCTTTTATTTCTTTTTCTTCTCTGATTGCCGTGGCTAGGACTTTCAAAACTATGTTGAATAATAGTGGTGAGAGTGGACATCCTTGTCTTGTTCCTGATATTAGAGGAAATGCTTTCAGTTTTTCACCATTGAGAATGATGTTTGCTGTGGGTTTGTCATATATGGCCTTTATTATGTTGAGGTAGGTTCCCTCTATGCCCTCTTTCTGTAGAGTTTTTATCATAAATGGGTGTTGAATTTTGTCAAAAGCTTTTTCTGCATCTATTGAGATGATCATATGGTTTTTATTCTTCAATTTGTTACTATGGTTTATCACATTGATTGATTTATGCATCTTGAAGAATTCTTGCATCCCTGGGATAAATCCCACTTGATCATGGTGTATAATCCTTTTAATGTGCTGTAGGATTCTGTTTGCTAGTATTTTGTTGAGGATTTTTGCATCTATATTCGTCAGTGATATTGGTCTGTAACTTTCTTTTTTTGTAGTATCTTTGTCAGGTTTTGGTATTAGGGTGATGGTGGCCTCATAGAATGAGTTTGGGAGTGTTCCTTCCTCTGCAATTTTTTGGAAGAGTTTGAGAGGGATCGGTGTTAGTTCTTCTCCAAATGTTTGACAGAATTCACCTGTGAAGCCATCTGGTCCTGGACTTTGGTTTGTTGGAAGATTTTTAATCACAGTTTCAATTTCATTACTTGTGATTGGTCTGTTCATATTTTCTATTTCTTCCTGGTTCAGTCTTGGAAGGTTATACCTTTCTAAGAATTTGTCCATTTCTTCCAGGTTGTCCATTTTATTGGCATAGAGTTGCTTGTAGTAGTCTCTTAGGATGCTTTGTATTTCTCCTGTGTCTGTTGTACCTTCTCCTTTTTCATTTCTAACTTTATTGATTTGAGTCTTCTCCCTCTTTTTCTTGATGAGTCTGGCTAATGGTTTATCAATTTTGTTTATCTTCTCAAAGAACCAGCTTTTAGTTTTATTGATCTTTGCTATTGTTTTCTTTATTTCTATTTCATTTATTTCTGCTCTGATCTTTATGATTTCTTTCCTCCTACTAACTTTGGGTTTTGTTTGTTCTTCTTCCTCTAGTTCCTTTAGGTGTAAGGTTAGATTGTTTATTTGAGATGTTTCTTGTTTCTTGAGGTAGGCTTGTATTCCTGTAAACTTCCCTCTTAGAACTGCTTTTGCTGCATCCTTCTGCTGTTTGCCCTCTGGTGGATGAGGCTATCTAAGAGGCTGTGCAAGTTTCCTGATGGGAGGGACTGGTGGTGGGTAGAGATGACTGTTGCTCTGGTGGGCAGAGCTCAGTAAAACTTTAATCCACCTGACTATTGATGGGTGGGGCTGGGTTCCCTCCCTGTTGGTTGTTTGGCCTGAGGAAACCCAGCACTGGAGCCTACCTGGCTCTTTGGTGGGGCTAATGGTGGACTCTGGGAAGGCTCACACCAAGGAGTACTTCCCAGCAGTTCTGCTGTCAGTGTCCTTGTCCTCACGGTGAGCCACAGCTATCCCCCACCTCTGCAGGAGACCCTCCAACACTAGCAGGTAGGTCTGGTTCAGTCTCCTATGACATCACTTCTCCTTCCCCTGGGTCCTGATGCACACACTATTTTGTGTGTGCCCTCCAAGAGTGGAGTCTCTGTTTTCCCCAGTCCTGTTGAAGTCCTGCAATCAAATCCCGCTAGCCTTCAAAGTCTGACTCTCTAGGAATTCCGCCTCCTGTTGCCGGACCCCCAGGTTGGGAAGCCTGACGTGGGGCTCAGAACCTTCACTCCAGTGGGTGGACTTCTGTGGTATAAGTGTTCTCCAGTTTGTGAGTCACCCACCTAGCAGTTATGGGATTTGATTTTTATTGTGATTGTGCCCCTCCTACCATCTCACTGTGGCTTCTCCTTTGTCTTTGGATGTGGGGTATCTTTTTTGGTGAGTTCCAGTGTCTTCCTGTCGATGACTGTTGAGCGGTTAGTTGTGATTCCAGTGCTCCTGCAAGAGAGGGTGAGAGCACGCCCTTCTACTCCACCATCTTGAACCAATCTGAGTTACATTTAATATTTTAACTTTTTAAAATCTGCAGGCATTTATAAAATAGACTATATGAACTCTGAGATCCTGTCCACATCTAAGTTTAATATTCTGAGTTTCAGTTGCCTTTTGAAAGTTTAATTTGCATTCTTACTCTTCTTATCTGGGAAATAACTTGTAGCTTTTTAATATTTTGTAATTCAATCCTTCAGGAGTTCATCCAGGCATTCTTTCTTTTATGGTATACCTACAACAATATTTTATGACACTGTGGTGTATAGTGAGTACACAAAAATGAATCAGATACCTTGACTGCCCTTAAGAAGGTCACTATCCGTATAGCAAGGATAGAGAGGTGTACAGGTAATTCCTTTATCTTTAAGATAAGGATAAGGAGAAGTGAGGTTAAGAAGCAGGCTAAAGGTGTTTCAAGTAGGAGGAAATTTTGAAAGTGCACAAGTACAACCTGGGAAACGAGAATGCACAGTGCCTGAAGAAACTGCAGGTAGTTAAGTATTCTTGGGGAAAAGGGTGGTGAGTGATTGGGTGGCACAGTTAGGAGAGGCCACATAATTAAGGACTCTATTTCGCATGCTAAGGAATGGATTTTATCCTGAAGGCAAGGGGAAGTCAGATGAGGACTCCAATTAGGAATGTGACAAGATAAAATACGAATTTACAATTAATCTGAGGATCAGGTGGAAGTGTGTTTAGACAATTAGAGGCATATAGGGCAACTGGAAGACACAGTAATCCTGGCAGGAGTTATGCTCCCCTGGACCAAAGAGGGGACAGTGGGCTCTCAGAGGCCACTGGGATAAAGCCCAGAGATATTGAGGAGGTGGAATTGTCTAAATGTGGCGAGGGTCCCACCCCAGGAAATTGGGTGGTCTGGAGAAGGAGCTCGAGGCAGATAGTTTGATCAAATTTCCCAGGTAATGTTCTTGCTTTGTCAGGTGTGAAACCCACCAGTGTAGATTGCTTCTCAAAGAGCTTGAGTGTCAAAGAAAAGAGGAGAGAGAGGATGCCAGTAGAGGGCCAAGGGGCACCTTTGGTTAAAGGTCAGAGCTATGACTGTTCACATGCCAAAGAAAATGAACCAGCGGGGAGGGAGAAGCTGAAGGAGCTGAGATCATAGAATTTTTCTTGCAGGGAAATGACTCTCAGTGGGAGCAGGATCTCAGTTCTGAGATAAGAAGTAAAAAAGTATAGAAATGTAGACACAGACAGTTGGAAAGGGAGGGAAAGGGACAAGGTTGAGGGAATTCTACCTTCTATCCTTCCACCACCACTGCCCCCCGCCCCCACAAACCCATCCATCCCAAGCAGGTGATGAGAGGGGGCTGGTGAGAGAAGGATAAAAAAAGATCAAGAGCCCTGTTCAGGGAAGAAATTGTGTGTTTGTACTGGTACCAATGGGCACACTTTGTTATTTTCTTCCTACACGGTTGCTAGATTTAGCAAATAAAAATATGACACCCAGCTAAATTTGAATTTCAGACAAACGATGGATAACTTTTTAGTATGTCCCATGCAGTATTTGTGACACACTTAAACTTTTTAAAGTTTATTCTCAATACTAAGCTTATACATACTTTTAAAAATTATTCATTAGTTTTATAAAATTCAAATTTAACTGGGCATTCTGTGTATTACCTGGCAACCCTATACTAGAACTTACAAAATCGGCCGCGAGGCTTATGACCTAATACTTAAAGTTAAGGTTGAAGTTTACTATGAAAGTCCTCTTCATTTATTAATACTTATTTTGTTTGTAAGCATGACACATTGTCAGCAGCAGACAGGGCCACAAACACATGCTTGTAACATGGCAACAACTACAAGCAAGACTGATAAGCATGTGACTGCTGAGCTGTTTCTTTCCTACCTGCTCCTGTCCCATTTCCAGAAGTACTCTCCTTCACCTCTGGCTCTGGGAATCAGTGTTTCCTAACAGTGAATCATCTGTTAGGTTTCTGTTATCTGGAAAAATTTAATCATTTCTCTTATACTCCCTTATACCAGCTACCCTGATATTAACGAAAAGTAGGGTAACAAACTGTCCAGGTTTGCCCAGAACTGAAGGTTCCCAGGACTTAGGATTTTCAGTTTTCTTGGTTTTTTTAAAAAATTATTTTATCTATTTATTTATTTTATTTTTGGCCACATTGAGTCTTCGTTGCTATGTGTGGGCTTTCTCTAGTTGGCGGTGAGCTGGGGCTACTCTTCATTGCGGTGCGCGGGCTTCTTGTTGCGGTGGCTTCTCCTGTTGCGGAGCACAGGCTCTAGGCACACAGGCTTCAGTAGTTGTGGCGCACGGGCTTAGTTGCTCTGCGGCATGTAGGATCTTTGCGGACCAGGGCTCAAACCCGTGTCACCTGCACTGGCAAGCAGATTCTCAACCACTGTGCCACCAGGGAAGCCCGGATTTTCAGTTTTAACACTGGGAATATCCCAGGAGAAAGCAGGATCTGCCTTGACCATGGTAGATTCCTTTAAGCCAGCGATGTCTCTATGCTGATTATGAAGCTTTAATTCTGATAGGAGAATTATAATTTTTCTCCTCAAAAAAACTTTATCTTCATTACTTAAATTGTCTCTCTTTTATATAAAAGGTAAGAATTTATAAAGGAAAAGGTATATTTTTTATATATTAGGCCATATTACATTTTAGTTCTTAGGACATTCTTACTGGAAAAGTTTGTATTTTTTTTCTAGGCTAATATGTTGTGCCATTTTTAAATGATTGGGTCAAGAAAAGAGCTGATCCTTATATATAGGTTGACTTCATCCCTTATATACCAATTTGGAGATATCCTAAGGTTCATGAATAATACAGGATGACAAAATACATATACACGTATATATATATATATATATATATTTTTTTTTTTTTTTTTACCCAAATTTTTTTTTTTTTTTTTTTT
>NW_006793856.1:2646756-2658079 GCF_000442215.2 Lipotes vexillifer | reverse complement strand
TATTTATTTATTTATTTATGGCTGTGTTGGGTCTTCATTTCTGTGCATGGGCTTTCTCTAGTTGTGGCAAGTGGGGGTCACTCTTCATCGCGGTGCGCAGGCCTCTCACTATCGCGGCCTCTGTTGTTGCGGAGCACAGGCTCCAGACGCGCAGGCTCAGTAATTGTGGCTCACGGGCCCAGTTGCTCCATGGCATGTGGGATCTTCCCAGACCAGGGCTCGAACCTGTGTCGTCTGCATTGGCAGGCAGATTCTCAACCACTGCGCCACCAGGGAAGCCCCATACACGTATATATTTATATACTAAATGAAAAATACAAATGACTGGCAACCTGTCTTACTTTCAGAACTCAAAAATCTTAGTTTTGTACCTTGAAGTAAATTATCCTCATATAAATTTCAAGGAAACTTGCATTCCACTGGCTCAAGCATATCTTTACCACAGGGCAAAACAAAAACAACATAATTCTGGATCAGTGAAAACCTTCATTATGATGGCAATTCTAGGGTCCTGATTTACAGTTGTGGAAGAAGCTAGCTACCAAACCAATACCAATTCTCTTCTTCTTACTTAATAACAAGAACTTTGAGGGACTTCCCTGGTGGTCCAGTGGGTACGACTAAACGCTCCCAGTGCAGGGGGGCCGCGTTTGATCCCTAGTTAAGGAACTAGATACTGAATGCAGCAACTAAGAGTCTGCATGTAGAAACTAGTAGAAGTGTGCACGCCACAACTAAAAGATCCCGCATGTTGCAAGGAAGATTCCACATACCACAACTAAGACCTGGCACAGCCAAAATAAATAAAATAAATATTAAAAAAAATAAAATAAAATAAAAATTTTAAAAGTTTGATTTTATTCCAAGTAACAGTATGACCAACTAAAGAAGTCCTCACAGCCCACATTGCAGCTAGACATGGAATTCAGAAAGGATCTTTAATAGAGGGACAGCCAGCTTACACGAACCCTTCTTACTTTTTATTTATTTATTTATTTATTTATTTTTGGCTGCATTGGGTCTCCGTTGCTGTGCACAGGCTTTCTCTAGTTGCAGCGAGCAGGGGCTACTCTTTGTTGCAGTGTGCGGGCTTCTCATTGCAGTGGCTTCTCTTGCTGTGGAGCATGGGCTCTAGGCATGTCAGCTTCAGTAGTTGTGGCACATGGGCTCAGTAGTTGTGGCTCACAAGATCTAGAGCACAGGCTCAGTACTTGTGGTGCAGGGGCTTCATTGCTCTGAGGCATGTGGGACCTTCCCAGACCGGGGCTCAAACCTGCATCCCCTGCATTGGCAGGCGGATTCTTAACCACTGCACCACCAGGGAAGTCCCTGCCACTTTTCATTTCATCCTGTTTTCTTTTTTGTTTTTTAGGGATGCTATGTTTGAGGGGAGGTTAGGAATGCACGGGGATGTTTATATTTGGGCATCAGGTTAGGAAGAGATGGTTGGCAGCCTTCTTTGGAGAAATATGAGGAACTAATACATTAACGCGCTTTCTAGGATCACCAGGAATGATGTAGGCTCAGAATTCTTACTTCTCAAAATGGCTTCAGGACTGCCCTTGTTTAGACTACGGAACAACATTTTTTTAATTCAGATACAACTCAAATATGTGGATTAGGTTACAGTAGGTATTAGATAATCTAAGGGACCAAGAATGCTTTCTAACAGGACTATTTTCTTATTTTGAGCTTATTATATTAAGCTCTCACCAATACCAAAAGATCAATTTAAACTTCATTTTGTCTTCTAATTTTCTGGATACAGGATTATTTAAGTTCAGAAGTAACTCAGACTGCTTCAGAGATGTTAGGTATTTGCTCAACTTTCTATTTTGATACTATGCACAGTAATAATTGAGGTCCACAAACTTTATCACACAGAATTATTTCTCTCAGCTTCCTTGTATTTATGACTCTTTCTCTTAACTAAACTTACACTTTGTAGTTCTCTCCATTTTTTGTTTGTTTGTTTTTGTCTTTACTAAAAGACCAATCAAGTAGCCAAAATCTATGCACCTTATCTAGCTGTCAAATTAGCTTCCGATTTGTCTCTTTCTCTCTCTTTTGTTTCCCCCCAAAAGGATCCAACTGTATTAACTTCCCATTATGAAGTTCTACAACAGTTTGGGCGGGGATAAATATCACAGCCTCACCCTTCCCTCCAGCTGGTTAGCCAACATTTCTATACAGGCGGAATTGCATTTAATATGAAAACAGGAGCAACTGGAATGTTGTTTGAGAAGAATAAGGTAGAAGCAATCCAGCTCTTTCTTTTGAAGGCAACGGAAGCTGGTATGTAACGATTATACAGACACAGACTTTAGGCCTGTCTCTAGCAGTGGCTGAGCCATTTCCTCTCTCTCAGAAGGAGTCGCTGCCCTGAGTCATTGCCTAGCTGTTGCTAGGTGCTTGTTTTCTAAGTAGTCACACACTCCACCCTCACTTCCCCACACACAGAGTTCTGGGGAATTGCCCCAATTTTCAGCTCTGCTGAGGTGGTTTGTGACTCATCCTCTTTTCTCTTTAATGACCTTTGAAAGCAACAGGAATAACCCCTATTTTTATTTTATTTTATTTTATTTTTTAGTCATTTCTCTTGTAGGCCTCTTACTTATTTGAAAACAGGTATAATGAAGTCTAAAATCAATAACTGTTTTGTATACTATTTATATAAAATTGGCTTTCTATTCTGCTTCCTAGATAAAGTATTTTCTTTCCATTGGGGGAAAAAGGGCAGGAGGATCTTATTTCCTATGGGACAGTGGACGATATTTCCCATTAAATGCTCTCAGTAATTGTCCTAAATAAGGTATAGAACTGCAATCCTAGGCATTCTATTTAGGTTCTGTTTATTCATAACTTTACATACAAGATCTCTCCTCAAATGACAAGGATTGCCAACGCAAGCAAAATTGCAGCATTTGATTTTTACATTATGCTGCAATGTCAAGTAATTTTTTTAAAAAAATCTTTTAACTCCAGTATCTTTGTTTTATTTTATTGTTATAATTTAACACTGTTATCATAACTAAATATCCTCACCTTTAATAAAACCTCCTTACCAATATTTTATGTTAGAGTTCTTGGCATGCTTATTAGCATTTTAATCTCCCATAAAGTGGAGAAACCCATGTGGATGGGCTATGGAAGATGTCTTTGTGTATGTACTTGACTCCCATCACTAGCCCTGGAGCTGACTGGATTAGAGAATTTTAAGCAGCCCAATTTTGTTGGAACATAAGGTGTGAAGGTGGGAATAGCAGGAGATGATGTAGGAGAGATAGTGTTAAAGAGCTTGAATTTTGTTATTTTAGAGTCTGTCGTAGGTCTGGAGAGAAAGGCTGGGCATAATCTAATTTTAGGAACTCTAAAATCTAATTTAGATCAATTCTCCTAAATTTAAGAAATTATATATTTCAAAAAATTTAGAGAAAAAAAGTATAAGGCTCCTATATAGTTCAAGAAGGTTTAAAACTCCAGAAATACATTTCTCACTATATAATTCAAATGGCACTAGTAATCACATTGAGAAGTGTTATTGGTTAGTATATTCACGAGTAGGTGAAGGAGGAGATATCAAAAGAAACAATGAGATTCACACTGAATTTTTTTTAATCTCACATTTAAATTTATGCATATAGATATTTATTTTTATATATAAAATTTTTGTATATGAATTTGCATGTGATATTACACACACACAGATGCATGTGTGTATGTCTATGTAGTGGAAATAAGAAGCATATAACTATGGACAATGTCAAATGATAGAAATATGCCTAAAGAATAAACAGATTATTTTTAAATACCATACATAGTGAGCTATTTCTTTTTTTTCCTTTCTGCTTGCTTCCCTTCCTACCACCCTTCACTTCTTCCTTCTTTTTTTGGTTATATAAGAAGAAAGAAAGAGAGAGGGAGAGGAAGGAAGAAAAGACAGAGAGGGAGAGAGAGAGAGAGAAAGGAAGGAAAGAAGGAAAGGAGGAAGGGAGAAAGAGAAAGAAAGGAGAAGACCAAGTTTGGGCTCCAGGGGCTGGCACCTGCATGTGGTGGGTCCCAGCCAGGCCTGCCAAGCCTCATGCATGTTGGCAGGTTGGTCATTGCTGCCCAGTGCCGATGAGACATGATTGTAGTGCCATTGTACACAAAGAAGGCCTAGTCATTTTTATATAACCTATGGACCAGGGAGCAAGATGGTGTCTATGACAGAGAAAAAACTGTACCTAGAACCTGGATGAGACACACGTAATAGAGTTTGCTTAAGACAGTTTTAGAAACCATAAAATTTAATTATCCTGGAGTTTCAGGTGAGCATGATTTACGTAAGAAGAGCAGCAGCAAATCTAAGTTTTATGAGGTCTGAAATGTATTCAGTTTGGGAGAAGGGCCCTATTTAAGAGAAAATAAAAACTAACAAATTCAAAATTTCTATGGTCTTTCCCAAGGCCTTGGGAAGGACTCATGCAAGCAAGGGACCCTAAAGCTTAAGCTTTAATCTGCCTTTGCTTCAATAAGGGACTTTCTTTGATGTGGCAGGACCTTATCCTGGACAATCACAAAACCATTTCCACCACCCAAACACATGTACTTTGTAGGACTCAAGAAGCCACATTCTCTGCCCACTTGAGCCAAAGAACATGGAAAAATGATTTGAGTGACAATTTTCTCAATTCTCCCCAAATGGTTATGTAACTAGAACTACTCTAGATGCATAGGAGAGAAGTTAATTCGTTGCATACAAGGGATGCCTTAGTGCAATTATGGCCTAATTTGCTCCGGGAACTAGTTGAGAAAGACTACGCTAGCTTCATATCTTCTGGTATTCTTTGCTGCAAATGTGTCACTGGAAGCTACACAATAAAACGTGTACGATATATTTGTCAGAGTGACCACTTCTACTACTCTTTATTTTATTTTATTTTATTTTATTATTATTGTTTTTTTGCGTACGCGGGCCTCTCACTGTTGTGGCCTCTCCCGTTGCAGAGCACAGGCTCCGGATGCGCAGGCTCAGCGGCCATGGCTCACGGGCCCAGCCGCTCTGCGGCATGTGGGGTCTTCCCGGACCGGGTCACGAACCCGTGTCCCCCGCATTGGCAGGCGGACTCTCAACCACTGCGCCACCAGGAAAGCCCTCTACTACTCTTTAAAGCCAGTTTCTACAAGACTGAGTCATCACTTTAGACTATGTTCCCAGAAAAGGCTTACTCAGAGTGGACACGTCTAGGCAGATATGACCTTCTGGTTATCAGAGGACTAATATAAATCATTAGGGCCAAGAGGCAAAGATGGGGTCATAAGCAGGAAGTGAGGACAAACGTCAGGAACGATGGTGGTCAGAAAGTGGTATCAAGTCTAAACACAGAGGAAATGTTGCAACCCTGTTCTTAACTGGGGCTAACCACATGACACAAACACAAGCTTGACAGGATGGGTCCAAAGTGAGAACCGATGGTGTACTAATAATATAAAGAAAGCCTACTTCTCATTTTCTATGCTGTTCTAACATTTTCTCTCAAGGGAGAACAATTTTTTGGTGGACAATCATGAAATGAATATTAGTAAAAAAATAGAAACCTACGATTAAAGAAGAGGTTGCAAAGAACATGTCAATAATCTACATGAGATGAAGTCTCCTAACTTAGGTAAATTCCATGTCAGTTGTGGGATATAAAGTATAGTTACATATTAGCTATGCCTATGGGGAGGAGGCATCTAGAAGCATTCTCAGAAAAGGCAATGCTTGAGATGAATCTCAGAGATGAACAGAACATTACAGATGGACAAGGCAGGGTAAGGAAGGCTAAGTAGTATGAACAAGAACTTGCACGGGATGGGGGGCTTCCCTGGTGGCGCAGTGGTTGAGAATCCACCTGCCAATGCAGGGGACAGGGGTTCTAGCCCTGGTCCAGGAAGATCCCACAGGCCACGGAGCAACTAAGCCCGTGAGCCACAACTACTAAGCCTGCGCTCTAGAGCCTGCGCTGTAGAGCCTGTGCTCCGTGTGCTTCTAACAAGAGAAGCCACTGCAATGAGAAAACCATGCACCGCAACGAAGAGTAGCCCCCGCTCGCCAGAACTAGAGAAAGCCCGCGCACAGCAATGAAGGCCCAACATAGCCAAAAATAAATAAATAAAATAAATAAATTTATAAAAGAAAAAAAAAGAACTTGTACAGGTATCAGTGATGCTTGAGGGGCTGTGAAAGATGGATTCAGAGCAGAAGTAAAACAAAGATTATACAACATTCAAAAGAGGTAAGAAGATTATGCTACAAATTTCTAAAATGGTTGATCCCAAGGAGGATTTTAAATTGGATTACTAAAGAATGCTTCATGTCCTTCTAGCTTCCAGCATGGATTAACTTGAAAAGATCAATACATCCTAACCTTGCCTCTCCAAATCCCACACATACCATTCATTACCGGCAGTAAAGGAATGTGTCTGATTGCTTAAAAGAGGGGGAAAGGAGGAAAGGGGGCATTGGCTGAGGGGCTGCAATGAAAGTTATTATAGCATGACCCTGGGGATTAAAGCAGGCAATGGAAGGCTATGCAATAGGAGATGTTAAGGCCAGATGATTGAGGAAAGCCAAAGAAAAAAAAATGTGCCAAGTTTCAAAAACATTAGGAAAAAAGTTACAGGAATTCAAGGCAGAATATGATGCCAAAAATATGAATCTCAGGATAATAATAGCAAGTGCCAACAGTCTGGCATTAAATCAGAGGAAAGGGAGAAAAATAGAAGAAGACAGGAAGTAAGTCCTGAGTGGTTGACCTAAAACATTGGTTGGTTGGTTTGTTTGTTTGTTTTAACATCTTTATTGGAGTATAATTGCTTTACAATGGTGTGTCAGTTTCTGCTGTATAACAAAGTGAATCAGTTACGCATATACGTATGTTCCCATATCTAAAACATTGGTTTTTAAGTTGTGAAGCACCCGATGAGCATCACATGAGAATTTGTTAGAAATGCAGATCCCCAGGCCCTGCCCCAGACCTACCGAATCAGCAGCTCTGACTGGGATCCAGCAATCTGTGTTTTAACAAGCCCATCAGGTGATTCTGGCACAACTAAAGTTTCAGAACCACTTCCCTAGAATATCAGCTAGAGTTTGCAGCTTGCTTTAATGGGAGTAGGGAACTCAGTTTAACTCCAAGGGCCAGTTTCTATCTTGATTGTTATATGCTAAAGGTTTCTATTTTTAAAAAGCTACCCCCAATTTTTGCATTGTGTTTAGATTTCAGGGATCAGTCACAAATTGTTTTGTTAAAAAGGTCTGCTGCAGAGAAGAATGTCATTTTTTTCTAACCACTGAGAGTTACAATGAGCTTTTTATAGCACTGAAAATAAAAGACCTAAAAAAGAGAAAACTTAGTGAACTTGCCGCTGATTCATTTGTACCAACTGATAAAATTTATGAACCATCATCAATTTTCACTCTAGCTATTATATCATGACTTTAGGCAATTATTTACAACAATGCTTCACAAAACTTTAACACTTACTCAAGCACAAAGGTTCCTATTGTGTATTTCATAATAGATAAAATCAGGTTCCATAGCACATCCTCTTCTTTTTGCGGACAGGAGCTTAGGGAACAGAAAGTACACTGTAAAACAAAATGTAATCTGATTTAGGACATTTATTCCTATCCTACTAAATCCAGTGAGCAAAAGACAATTTACTTGATGAAAAAATAAATGATTTTCTTCTCAAAGGGTTTATGAGTCAGGGTGCAGGCAGGAGACAGAAACCAAACCAATTATTTAAACAGGAAAAGTTCAATATAAAGAATTGTTAGATAGTAGAAGGTGGTTGTCTACCGAAATGAGTAAAAGGAGTCCAGAAATGTCAGGTGCAAAACCCCCCAAAAAACAGCTACTATTTGTAGGCTGTGAATACAGACAATAAAGGAACTAAGTACAGTACCAAGAGAAGGCTTCCCCTACCCCGACCCCTACCCCAGACTAAGATTTGGACCTCTTCAGAAAGAAAGCAGCTACCATAGTAACACAGCCTGCCAGTAGCCCAAGAAGTTGCCAGAGTATAAGCTGGCACAGGTCTGTGGAAGAAGCCCACCATTTCTGGAGGAAGCGGTGAGTGGGCTGGAAGAGATACACTATTTGTCAGACGGTGAAGGCAGGCCAGAGCTGTTCAGGCATCTGGTAGGGAGATCATGGCCTCAAGATATGATTGGAGCTCTTCTGCATAGTAGACTACTAATTTCCTGCTTTGAATAATCAGTATCTAAGGACTGGAATCTGGAAGGGAAGTGTCTTACTGAGGCTATTGCCTAGAGGGTCACACCAATGCCCCCTACTGGCAAGTCTAATATTCCCTTAATGCATCTCAAAGAATTTCCTGGGTTCCAGACATACTATTCTTTGCCTCTATGTGTGGTAGCAACACAACTTCCCCTTAGTAATTGGGATCACTTATACCAGCCAGTAGAGTAACTTTTTTTCCTGTCACCTTCAAACGACAAGGTGGTAATCTTATCTTCCAATTCGATAGAATCATTATTTTGTCTTCTGGTGGAAGCATTCCCTCCTGAGAACTAAGACCTTCAAACCAGTGGAGCTCAAAACTGCTAGGACAGGAAGCAAAGATTCTCTAAGTGGGTTGCTAGGCATAGTAGTAAGAGAAGCCACTGCTACTTCTACCCCTCGATTCCTACTACCATATATTAGGGGTAGAGAGTACCATACAAGTCTCTGACTCAAAGTGTATAAATGTATTCTATAAGACAGACTCCTTGGCCTCAGGGTATTTTTTTCTCCCAAACTGGAACTGTAATCGAGTTTTTACATTTACTATCAATTAGGCCAACTGCTTCTAAGTCTCCGGCTTCATACATTTTTCTAAAAGATAGGACTTTTATGTTTGTTTTTAGAGCAGATAGTAAAAATGGCTTAGATCTAGTGTGACTTGAACCATAGTAGAATATATGACAAATGGATCATGATATACTTATAAACCATTTAGGGAAATATGGATTGAATGGATGGCTTGGATTAGAAAAGAGTGGAACACCCATTCCCAAAAGATTCACAGGTCAATGTCACCTGAGAGGGACATGTCTAGTGTATCAATACAGAATAGTATTCTTGGTCCAGTAATGTATCACACTGTGATAAATGGCATGGATCATGATATGATTGATGTTGAGGGCACACGCTTCAAATCTATGATAAAATAAAATTAGAAGGGATATAGAATAAATTGAATGAGTTAGGATATTAAAATCCTCAGACCTTAAATTTGGGACTTAATTTAACAAGATTAAATTTAACATAGAATCAATACAAATACTAATAAGCTCTTATGGAGTTATACAACTTGATACTAAAGTTCATATAAAAAAAAAAAATAGGCAAGAGCAGCCAGGAAAACACTGAAAAAAGGAAACACTACCAGGGAACTAGCCCTACCAGGTATTAAAACATAGTAAATATAAATCCTCCATAATTAAAATAGTGTGGTACTGGCACATGAATAGACAAACAGGCCAGTGGAATATAATAGACTAGCTAGAATTAGATCCAAATATTTATGGAAATTTAGTACATGAGAAAGGTGACTATACAAATCACTGGGTTAAAGATAGACTTTTTAGTACATGGTGCTGTGACAACTGGGTAGCCATTTGTAGAAAGATAAAATTAGATTAATATCTCACACCATACACAAAAATAAACTCCAAATGGATTAAGTATCTACACGTAAATTTAAAAACATCATACAAGTACTAAAGGAAAAATAGATGAATTCCTCCTCAAGCTCCATGTAATGAAAAACTTTCTAATCATGACTCAAAATCCAGAAGCAATAAGAAAATAATAAATTTGACTACATAATAAATTTAAAAATTTTGCACAACAAGAAAACCATAGGACTTCCCTGGTGGCGCAATGGTTAAGAATCCACCTGCCAATGCAGGGGACACGGGTTCAAGCCCTGGTCCAGGAAGATTCCACATGCTGTGGAGCAAATAAGCCCGTGCACCACAACTACTGAACCTATGCTCTAGAGCCTGCAAGCCACAACTACTGAGCCTGCGTGCTACAACTACTGAAGCCCATGCACCTAGAACCCATGCTCGACAAGAAAGAGAAGCCACTGCAATGAGAAGCCCACGCATCTCAACGAAGAGTACCCCGTTTGCCGCAACTAGAGAAAGCCCGCACGCAGCAACGAAGACCCAACGCAGCCAGAAATAAATAAATAAATTTATTAGAAAAAGAAAACCATAAACTAAGACAAAGTATAATTGACAAATTGGGAGAAATTTTTTTTTTTTTTTTTTTATACACAATGTATTTATTTATTTATTTATGGCTGTGTTGGGTCTTCATTTCTGTGCATGGGCTTTCTCTAGTTGTGGCAAGTGGGGGTCACTCTTCATCGCGGTGCGCAGGCCTCTCACTATCGCGGCCTCTGTTGTTGCGGAGCACAGGCTCCAGACGCGCAGGCTCAGTAATTGTGGCTCACGGGCCCAGTTGCTCCATGGCATGTGGGATTTTCCCAGACCAGGGCTCGAACCTGTGTCGTCTGCATTGGCAGGCAGACTCTCAACCACTGCGCCACCAGGGAAGCCCAGAAATGTTGATGATACATAATACAAAGTGCTAATAATCTTAATATGCAACTACTCTTAAAATTGAGGGACAGTAGCTAAAGCAGTGCTTACTAGGATATTTGTGGCATTAAATATTTATATTAGAAAGGAAGAAAAGTCTCAGATCAATAATGTAAGTTTTCCATTTAGGAACTAGAAAAAGAAGAGAAAAAATAAAACCAAAGCAAGAAGAATGAAGGAAATAATAAACATTAGATCAGAAATCAATCAAATTGAAAACAGAAAATACAGAAAGTCAATGAAAAAAAAAAGCTGGTTCTTTGGAAAAAAATAGTAAAATTGATAAACCTCTAGCAAGACTGACAAAAAAAGAGAGAGAGTGGCACAAAATACTAATTCAGGAATAAAAGAGGGGATATCACTACAGACCCCACAGCCAATAAAAGGATAATAAGCGAATATGATGAACAACTCTATGTGCACAAATTTAATAACTCTTATGCACATAAGATGAAAAGAACAGTTACTTGAAAACATAAAGAAATCTTTCCCTTCTTTCAATTTTCCCAGGATATTATAACATTATCTTCTGATGATCCCAACCTATTTTGGTTAAAAAAGGCCAGAATTCCAAAGTGCAGTTTGTTTTAACATTTTATTTTTTACAAGGCAGAAGTTCCTCCATATAAATAAAATGGATTTAATTATAGTTAGAACAAAGAAAAGTAATCCTGCTGA
>NW_006793856.1:2598664-2646746 GCF_000442215.2 Lipotes vexillifer | reverse complement strand
CCTGCTGAAAAACACCCCCAGGTTTTTCCTCACTTAACTGACATTCAAAGTAATTTTATAATTTAGTTTGTATGGTGAAAGGCAATATAATTAACTTGTTTACGAAACACAACACATGATGACGTATTGCAATTCCAAATGCCTGCTTCAAACATTGTTAAATGTTCCCTTTAGAAAAAGTGTATCAATGAAAAGGCCCATATTTATTTTAATCAGTGAGTTCTATATTCTATTTATATGAGTTCTATATTCTATATTCTATTTATATAGAACTAGAGCTCTATATTCTAGTTTGGGGAATGGAAACAATTTATCTCATCAGCTTCATTAATAGTTGCTTCTGCTCAGATGGAATGTTAATATAGCTTACGACAACTACTAAACTTTAATTAGTTCACATAATTTTCCAAACAAATGGCTAGAAAAAGAGTGATTCTATAATTCATAACCCTTATTTTAAAATAACTTAAGTACTTATTTTTGCTTTCTCTTAGTATATAAACTAGAATTATAAATTTATAAGACCGATATAAAGGAGTGTTATAGGCTGAATTGTGTCCCCCCCCAAATTCTTATGTTGAAGTCCTAACCTCCAGTACCATAGAATATTTGGAGACAGTGCCTTTCAAAGAGGTCATTAAGGTACAGTGAGGTCATATGGGTGGGCACTGATCCAACATGACTGGTATCCTTATAAGAAGAGATTAGGACATAGACATAGTAACAGAGGAAAGACCATGTGAGGACACAGTGGGAAGGTGGATATCTGCAAGGCAAGGAGAGGGGCCTCCGAAGAAACCAAACTGGCTGACAACTTGATCTTGGGCTTCCTAGCCTCCAGAACTGTGAGAAATAAATTTCTGTTGTTTAAGCCACTGAGACCGTGTTACTTTGTTACGACAGCCCTAGCAAATGGACGTAAGGATATTCAATATTTTTTCCCATGTGTTGAAAAATGTCTGCAGTATGCTAGGCTCCGTGGGAATACAAACATTTTAAGAAACAGTTGTTTCACTCAAGAAGTTTAGAATATTCAGACTTAAGTGGGTTGAAGACTGTGGCAGATCTTATATTCTGTAATAAGCAGAAAGATATATATATATATATATATATATACACACATATATATGTATACATATATACATTCTCTTATAGCTTTTAAAAGTAAACAGAACACTGAGTTTTCTCTTCATGATGGATAAAACAAATCCTACAGTGTTATTTTTTTTTGCACTGTAATATATAAAGCCCCATAATAACATGTAAATGCAGTTTAATCATGGACAAATTATTAATGAAGAGCATTTTTTTCTGCTCAACTGCACTTTCACAAGAAGTACAAGTGCAAATAGTAAACTTTATACTACATTTAACTAAGAATGTATTTAGGATCTCCAAACAGATGCTCATTAACACTGAATACCCACCAAAAGATAACAATCTGAGGCCAGGGGACTGACAACTAGAGCTGAGTAGAGACAGGGTCCATGCACCAATGGAGCTAGAATCCAAACAGTGGTATCTGGGATTTTACTCTTCTTACAAAACATGAGCTACTCTTGCTTGTGATTGTTCCGAGGAGTAATTACAGGAAATTTCTTTCCAGTAAAAAGTTTCAAAACTTACACACCGCTTTTTTCACTGAAAAACAAAACAAAACAAAAAACAACTGTGCTATTAGTTAAAAGAGGATATGTTGATAAATGAGAGTGTTGCCTGTTCTCTGTGGTTTGGTACAAGCTGTATAATCCATTCCCATCCCACACATCTACATTACTCAACTCTATCACTGAATAATTGAAAGTTAGCCTTGCATTTAGGCACTTACTGCATTGTCTTCTCATACATTCTTAATACTGTATTGCTAATAAGTTGATAATGTACCCCCTTGGACTAGAAATAAATAATTAAAGGCACTGAACTCTGGGAATATGAGCTGTCAGCTTTCCTTTCCTCACTAATATTGAGTTCATTACTTTGATCACTTGGACCAGTGGTTAGGGTTAAGGATAGCTCATACTCTGCTGAACATTGAATCAGTATTTGGGGGAAGCTCCCTCTGGAAATGAATTAATTTTATCAGAAAGGGGCAGAGGCAAATTCACAGACAGACATGTTCATAGTACTTGCTAGGAAAGATTTTCAACACATAGTTATTGCTAAAAACTATATGAAGCTTTCTTAGGCTTGGTCTATAACTTTTATGATTAATATTAAACAGATTAATTCCATTCATTCAGTCAGTCCACAGAGATTTGCTGAATGCCTACTATAAGGTGCTATCTTATGTCATGTTCCCTAGAAGCAAAGCCTGAGATGGAGATTCTCGTTGAAATGATTAGTTGAGAGAGTGATCTCAGGAGAATGGGGGTGAGAGAGGCAGGTTAGTACAGGAGATAAAAGCTTAGCAGGGATGTAATCTCACTGGGATGCTAGCTTCAGTCCAGTCCCATGGGAAATTCTTTTCTCATCTTGCGGGAAGGCAGCCAGCTTTTGTGCCTCCTGTCAGTCAATTATTTGATGGGGGCTATATCCCTCAGGGTGTGGCTGCTCCAGTCTCCCATTCTGCTGAAGGGAAGAGAGCAGTTCTCCTGGGTTAGGGACAGCTGTGAGTTGCTAACAAGAGATACTCGTAAGTGCTAAGGGATGGACAGACCAGCCAGATCAAGCAGGGTGGGCACTAAAATAGTCCAGCAGATATGGTCCTGACTTGTTAAATATTTAAATTTTTGAAAATTTAGAGGTAGAAAGTACCTTAGAGATTACATAACAAATTACCACTCATTTTCCATATAAGGAGAACCGAGGTTCAAAGACAGTCTTAGAAGCGCCCGATTTGGCATAATACAGATTAAAGCACAAATCCGACTTCCAGCAGTTTAACTTTTATTATATCCCAATTCCTAATTCCAGAAATTTTTCTTTTGATTAGTATATAGGTAGCAGAAAACTTACCTCTAATCTTTTTCTTTCAGAGAGCAAAAGGACTTGATAACATATTTTGGGACAAAATTAATTTTGTAATGGGAAAGAATTAACTGCTCAAGGCCAAATTACTGGACTTCTCCTTCTTGCAATGAGTTTAAGAAGAATTCAACATCTAAATTTAGATGAGAACAAAAAAATAAAAAGGCAGCCCCAAACTGGCAATAAAAATAAGAGACAAAAATCAATTTCTTCCTATCACAAGTGATGAGGCAGAAAAACCCCAGGCTGGAATAATGCTAGAAATAAAAAGCAGATGAGATGCCTCATCACCGGATTTTTTTTTTTTTTTTTTAACAGAGCTAAGTATTTTGATCACATTTTATGAGGAAGAATCTTGAAAGAAACTGCGAGTTAGGATTCTATTTTTGAGTCTTTAGACTTGACATAGACAAAACCAGGAATTTTCCTTTTCTCTTAAAACATCTTGGCTTTATATATATATTTATGCTGTCTTTAGGAGTTATGTAACTGTACCAAATAGTCAAAATGTGAGGATTATAAATTCTATTTACTGTATCTGTTTATATCAGGAGTTCTTAACCTGGAGTCCTTGGATGCCCAAACTGTCCATGGATAGAATTCAGTGGGTAGTTGAACTTGATGGGTAAAAGCATTTACATCTTTATTTTCAGTAATATTTAACTGAAATTTACAAAGTCCTCCAAGTAGGAATGTTGGCAAAAATCTTAGTCTCTGTGACCTTATAAACCAATAGGAATCACCGAGACTTTCAAATCACAGTGAAGTTGTTGAATATCTCTCAAAATACCACTTATGCTCATCACTCCCTCAAAAGTACTGCAGTGTTAGCTCTCAGCCTCCCTGTCCACAGACACCCTTGCAGTGGAGCTGGCCAAATGCAGAGCAACTCTGGGCCTCCATATGGTGAAGATATATAACCTCATAATAGAAATTTAACTCAAATAGCTTTAGAGATTTTTGATATTCCTTGAGAGAATCTACCCATCCCTTGTTAAGCAAGCTATGGAAACTTTAATTAAATTTACGATAATATGTTTTTGAGAATCTGGATTGTCAGCACTTGAAGCCAAAAAACAAAAAGTGGAAGTCAACTAGATGTCATACGACATGTATATTGCTCTGTCAAAGAAAGTTTATCATTCTTATTCATTTTAAGTAACAACAGCCTTCACACTAAGAGTTGTGAAAAATAAAATTTAAATTTGAGTTGCCTATATTTCAAATCTATTGTTATTTAGTGTATTTTTTAAAGCTCATATATTTTTATAGTACAAAAATAATATTAAGTTTTTCAATATTTTGAAATATTGAAAAATTTTAAATATTTTGAAATATTGAAAAAATTTTCAACATTTTTTCAATGATTTTCTTTGTAATCCTATACATTCAAACCATTTATTTTCATTTAATAAAAAAAATATTTATTGAAACATAACAAGCTAGCCGTTGCTAGGGACCACATGATGAGTATCTCTATCTCATACACAACAGCAATAAACTTTTAACATGCATAACTTATTTAGTACTAATACAAATGTCCACATAACCACAAAGATGAAAATCAATCAATCTACATTTTTTTTCAAACCCTGTTGTCCCTTGAATTGCTCTTAAGCTCACCTAGGTTCTTAACATCAGGGCAGCTTTAATGGTCCTACTTGGCTACACACCGGCACTTATTCATGCCTAGTTAGACACAGAGTAACATATCAGATTAAAGGGGGAATGGATTTTACAATTTAAAAATGCAAACTATATAAGAAGTGCTGACTACATTTGAATTTTAAAACATTATTACTAGTAGGAATCCATAGGCTTTATTAGACTGCCAAAGGGGTCCATGTTATAAAAGAAGGTTAAGAACCTTTGATTTAGGTGCAAGTTGTTATTTATGTAAATCATGACTCTGAAGGGTTGCTCTCACTGGCCTTCGCTTCTGTGTTCTGATTTAAATCATTTTTATTATTTCCTTAACTCATATTTCTTCCTATTTTTTTTACCTTTAATAAGATATATTTCACACACCATAAAATTGCTCATTTCAGGTGTATAATTCAGTCATGCAATTATTAGCTTTATTGAGTGAGTTTTAGAATATTTTCATCCCCCTAATAAGATCACTCATGGTTATTGATGGTTCTTAGATCATTATTAGGCATATTGAAATTGTATCTCACCTCCTCCTCATTGATTATAGTGTTTTTTAGATTATAAGAATTCACCTATAATGAAAGTCCTATGACTATGTTAACACTTAGGATGGCATGACTGGTATACATTTTAAAAACAGGTTTAATGAAAAGATATTCATTCTAATTAATTCAGGCAGTAGTCATCAATAGATGTTAACACTGGTGTGTAAATTTTTGAGGAGTATTAAGATAGTTACATAATCTCAAAGTATGTTTCCATAAAGCATTTATTAATTATAAGAGATAATAATGCTACAGTGGAGAAACATGACAGATACCACCTTAGCCAAATGATCAATGTTAACTTCAACAATAATGGGACAAATAAACAGCATATGCTTCCTAATGTGGTACACTGAGAGGAGCACAGCCTCATTTCTATGATATTCCTACCAAAAGTGCATAACTTGAATCTAATCATGAGAAAACATCAGACAAACCTTAATTTGAAGGACACTCTACAAAATCCTTGCCCTGTACTCTTCAAAAATATCTGCTTCATAAAATACAAAGAACATCTCGGGACTTCCATGCTGAAGGAAAGTAAAAAGATATGACAACTGAATGTGATGCATGATCTTAAATTTCTTTTGCTATAATTGACATTACTGGACAATTAGTGAAATCTGAATAAGGGCTGTATAGTAAATAATAGTGTTATATCAGTATTAATTTCCTAATTTTGAAAATTGTACTGTGGCTATATAAGATGTTCTTGGTTTTAGGAAATACACACTGAAGTATATAGCAGGAAAGAAGCATTGTACCTGAAACTTAAAGGATTCAGAGGTGTGTATGTTGGGGGTATGGTTGTGGGTGGGTATGTGCAAGCATGCTTGGATGCACGCGTGCACACACACGAGAGACAGAGAGAGAGACAGAGAGAGAGACAGAGAGAGAGAGAGAGAGAGAGAGAATGAAGAAGGTTGTGAGTACAATAAAAGTTAACATTTGAGGAATCTGGGTGGCGTGTATTCCAGAATTCTCTGTACTACTTTTGAAACTTTTCTATAAGTATGATATTATGTTAAAAGAAAACAAAATAAAAAACCTTTCTAAGTGTACTCACTGTCATACCAAATACTGAGAGTTCTGATACCCCAATTTATACTCCACTCAGTTATTTTTAGCTACTGGCAAGTTTTGTCCATAGATTTTTCGCTGTGCCCTATTTGCTTTTTGCATTTGAGTATTCGTGCTCTCCTTTTTTGTTTATTATTTCCCTAGGGCAGATGATGCTAAGCTGCAAACATACGGCCATTTTCATTTTCTGCCAATCACTTACAAACAAATGCCCCTAAAGACCAATAGTTGTGATAAGCTAAAATAAGGTATGGAAATGTTGAGCAGAACGAGTCATATATTTTGCGAGTCAGCAGCTTTGGTTGGCTGCTGATTCAATTCGTGAACTTGGGAAAAAACCCGTCATTCCTTTGTGCCTTATTCTCCTCATAATCTTTTTCATTATGGAGTGTTGAAAGGATTAATTTATGATTGTACATCACTTTGAATCTCCATGATTTAGGTATTAAGGGAGTTACCACAATTAAATATTCCTATAAATAGCATACTTATGAAAATCTTCTCCTTGGTATTTTCACAGTTGCTTTAGAATTATAAAAGCTTTTCATAATGCTCAAAATATTACCAGCCTTGGCTTGTGGTAAACTTTCACCCTATAGACATTGTATTATTGAATATTATTGAAAACAATAGGAATTATGCAAGGGATTTATAGATTACCATTGTTTTGCCTATTTTATCTTTTCATTTCTAGACTGGAAGTGCATAAATTAATTTTTTTCCTTCAAAGTTTTTGCCCTCTGCACAAGGTCTGCTGTATTTGCTTGCATGGTACCCAATCACCTTTTGGCTGGAAGTGAGTTTAAGTTAGGGAAACATGCCTCGTCCAACTCAGTTCATATGGTTTAGTTGGGACTGACCCAGGAAGACGGGGTCCTTGATGCAGATCTGGCCAATCAGAGAGCACACGCCCTGTCTACAATGATTGTAGGAATAGGCAAGTGATACCAAGGACCATGAGTCCCTCTTATGACTCATTCTAAAATTATTAAGAAACAGGTGATCTCCTTCATCTGGGATTGCTTAACTGAGAAAATGTAAGCTTAGTCTTTCTAGTAGCTATCTTGTCATTATGAGGGGAGAGCACATCTAAGCCTGTTTCCAATCCAGATAAAAGCAAAGGTGAGAGGTAAAAGGAAGTAAAATTTCCCAAAGATCATTTGAGTACCTAGATTGGGTATGCCTGTACAGAGATAACAGTTTGCTAATCTGGGTCAATGCATTTTTTTTTTTTTTTGGCTTAAGTTGGTTGAGAGAGCTCCAACAAAATCATTTTGTACATGTGGCAGAGACAGCTGGTTGCTTATTCAATATCCACTTTCCTCTTTATCCTTAGTAACATAATCTCAATTTTATTCAGGGTACCAATTGTCCTAGCTTTAAAAAAAGGTACTTCCCAGCCTCCTTTATAGGTAGGAATGACCATGTAACTGGTCAAAGAGATATAGGCAGAAGTCATAGGCTGGGATTTATTAGAAGACTCTTATTAACAGAAAGCTTGGATGAGTTTTTCTGCTCCTCGCCCTTCTACTTATTCCTTCCTGAATTAATAACATATGACAGCTGCAATTCTAGTGGCCATCTTGTGCCCTTGAGGATGGAAACCACGTATTAAGAAAGGATTCCCGTTGTCATTGTAGAACTTCGTATCAGTGTGGATAGCCCACTTTTGTGTTTCTTACATGTAAAAGAATAAACTCTTAGGTATTTAAGCCATTGTAGTCAGGTTTTTATTGCCAGTAGCTGATAAAATTCCTACTTGATATAATACAACTCTGCAATTGAACATCAATGGTACTTCAGGAGATGCTTGAATTTATTTTCTGTGAAATGAAGAGAAATGAGACAAGAGTATTTTTGCTTAAAGTTACAGGTAATTCTCTTTACTTTTGCATCATTTATGAATGTTAGGTGACAAGCAATTAATAATACTGGCTGCTACTTCTTCAACCTCTTTTCTGATCCTTTCTATACAACGAAGAAAATTTTAGATGGGTCAAATGTGGTAGCTCAGAGTCACAGAGCTCGCCAATATGAGCTTGTAGATGTTCTCATTTTTTTGGCCTTCTCCATTCTTATGATTATTGTCCCATTTCAGGAAATCATCAGTCTGTTACTTGGGGCTTCCTGCATCCAATCTTTTGTTTGCTAAGCCCAATTCTCTGCACTAGCATCAACGTTATCATTCAAATATACATCATGATTTTAAAAACTGCTTAAAAAAACGACGACCTAAATGAGCTGGAGAGTGACAAAAATCAGGTAGAAGCTGGAGAGAAGTCAGAACTTGAAGGAGGTGGTAACAGGTTATTTTATCAGGTGATTTTTAACAGGCAGTCTCCAGTAAAGGAGCTAAAACTTGGATGGAAACCCACAGTCATACTGGCTTAAAGAAACAAGAAACAAAGCACCAAGTTTAGGGTGATCACTGCAGCTGGAAAGAAAGAGAAAAAATCTCTTAAAAGAGAGATCCAGAAAGGGAGAGTTCCAAATTCTCTGCTCAGATCTTAGTTGAAACCTGAACTCTACTTGCACACGACAGATTAAAGGGGCCCAGATAAGGCCAAAAGATTTGAACAGAAATTTAGCTGCTGCCCTCTATGGGGAAAACAGATTTTGGAGTGTGAGTCCAGCTATGTTAACTACATATTAAAAAACAAACAAACGAGCAAACACCACTATTAGAAAACTAGGAATAGAGAGAAAATTCTTCAACTTGATAAAGAACCTACAACTAATATGGTGAGAAACTTAAAGCTTTCCTGATAACATCAGATACCAGGCAAGGATATCTTTCCTCACCACTGCTTTTCAACATCATACTGGAAATCCTAGCTAATGTAGTAAGACCAAGAAAAGGAAATAAAAGTTATACAGATTGGAAAGGAAGAAATAAAACTGTTGTTGCTTGCAGATGACATGATTGTCCATGTAGAAAACCCAAACGAATCAACAACAAAAAAAACCCCTGCAATTAATAAGTTATTATATCAAGGTTGCAGGATATAAGGTTAATATACAAAAGTCAATTGCCTATATACTGGCAATGAACAAGTGGAATTTGAAATTAAAAACACATTATCATTTACATTAGCATCCCCCTTAATGAAATACTTATGTATAAATCTAACGAAATATGTACAAGAGCTACACAAGGAAAACTCCAAACTCTGAGGAAAGACATAAAGAACAACATGAATAGAGAGGTATTCAATATTCATGAGTAGGAAGACTCAACATCATCAAAATGCCATTTCTTCCCACTTTGATCTACAGATTCAGTGCAATCCCAATCAAAATCCCAGCAAGTTATTTTGTGATTCTAACGTTTATATAGACTAAGCCCCAAAATAACCAACTCAACACTGAAAAAAAATGAACAAAGTTGGAGAACTGACACTACTTGATATGCTTCAAGACTTACTATAAAATTACAGTAATTAAGACAGTGTGGTATTGGGACTTCCCTGGCATTCCAGTGGTTAGGATTCTGTGCTTCCACTGCAGAGGGGTCTCGGGTTTGATCCCTGGTCAGGGAACTAAGATCCCACATGCCTTGTGGCCAAAAAAATTAATAAATAAAAGATAAATGAGTAGGGACTTCCCTGGTGGTCCAGTGGTTAAGACTCTGGGGGTTCAATCCTTGGTCGGGGAACTAAGATCTTGAATGCCACCAGTGCGACAAAAAAAAAAGAGTAAATGGTAAAAAAAAAAAAAAAAGACAGTGTGGTATTGGTAAAAGACTAGACAAATAGATCAGTGGAACAGAACAGAGAGCCCAGAAATAGACCCACATAAATATAGTCAACTGATCTTTTTTTTTTAAATTGACGAAATTTACATACATTATATTAGTTTCAGGTGATTCAATCTTTGTATTGGGAAATTATCACCACAATTAGTCTAGCTGACATCCACCACCATACATAGTTAAAAAAGTTTTTTTTTTCTTGTGATGAGAACTTTTACCATGCACTTTCTTAGCAACTCCCAAACATGTAATACAGTATTACATCTATACATTACATCCGCATGACTTATTTACTTTATAACTGGAAGTTTGTATCTTTCTGCATGCCAAATAAATACCATAAGTCCAAAGACAACTAAGTGGTGACACACATCACAAAGGGTTAATTTCCCTAATAAAGAGAGACAGCCTACAAAATTAATAAGAAAAGGACTGACAACTCAAAAGAAAACGGGCAAAGGATTATGAACAGTAAGCTCACGGAAAGGAAATACAAATAACTCCGACAGTGATAGCTCACTCATAATAAGAGAAATGTATAATACATCTGCAACTAGATACATTTTTCATCTATTAGATTGGCAAAATTCAAAAGTTTGGTAACACTCAGTTGACAATACTATAACAAAATGGCTCCATTGCTCCTGAGGGAATATAAATTGGTATAACCTTCATGATGTCAATATCCATCAACATTACACACTCACATGTCCTTTTACCTAGCAATCCCACTTTTGGGACTTTATCCTTCAGACATAATTTTCACATGTATAACATGGCACATGTATACAAGATTATTATTGAAGAATTATTTGCAATAGAAAAAGACTGAAAACAACTCAAAAGTTTATCAACTGGGGACTGGTAAATAAATTGTGACATATTCCTAAAATGCACTTGTTATCCACTATACAAATGTCAAAGAAAAAAAGGAGTAAGTTTTCTACAATAGATTTATGGAAAGATTTCCAAGATATATTAGTAATAAAAGCAAGATACAGAATAGGGTATATGATATGGTGCTTTTTGCATAAGAAAAAAAAATAGATTGGAATGAGACACATATATATCTGTATATTCATAAAGAAATTCTGGAAGGATACATAAGAAATTAATTATGAATGTTTACCCATGAATGTGGAGGGGCTGAGCATTGAGCTGAGGGAAACATGTTTATATTAAGTTTTATTACATATGCAAGAATTACATTTAAAATGTGTCATATTTCAAAGAATAAAACCCAAAAGGTTGGGGAGGTAGCCAAAAGGGGATAGTGCTAATACCAACCTGGCTCCTTTGCTGGGAACTCTTGTTATCTTGTTCTGGATTTATCTAGCACCATATTTAGAAAAGATTAAATCAAAACTGTGAAATTAAAAAAAAATACAATTGATAAGCCTCTATCCATATTGGTCAAGAAAAATAGAGAAAAAAATAAAAAATAAAATGTGTCATATTTTACCTATCATGTTCTATATTTGCAACTGGAAGGTTTTCATTTTAGTTCAGTCCACCTTACCAGAACCATAAATCTTGGTAAGAAAAAAAATTTTTTTAAGTAAAGGCTATTGGAAAAATAAATGGACAGAATTAATTTTAATTGCCTGCCATTTCTAAGTAAAATAAATGATAATGACATCTCTCTTTGTTTGGGAATATATTTATTATTTTAACAAGAAATAGGATATTCTTTTTAGTAATACATTTATATTATTTAAATAATAACTACATCATTTTTCAGAATCCAGCAGCTTTTAAAAGAGAAAATAAGTTTCTTTAGTTACAAAACAAAACAAAAATGTTTGAGCTCCCTCTGCTGGATCTGTAGTAGCATATCAGAGTAAATTTTGGTTTTATTTAGAAACAAACTTGCACATGATTAATGCCATTAATTCATTTGCCAATATTTAAGAGAGTAATTCTAAACTGTGTTTTCCAAAATTTTATAAATGTTAAGTTCTGCTAATATGTCACTAATATTGCCAAGTAAGATGAGCATTTCAATACAAATCTTAAAACGTTATTCAGTATGTGCCTTTAATACATCCTTAAATATGGTACCACATAATTGGGTTGTACAGGAATGAATTCTACATACACCACAATATGTAAAGGAGAACTTTAGTTTTTAAATTTATTATGGGTTTCAAGCTACAGTAATCATAAAACCTACCTGTTGGGTTAGCATATTAACATTTAATTGATTTAAAATATCATATGTGTATTTTGAAGTTAGAAGGAATATAAAATATTTGCATAAACAATGATTAACATGACAATTTAGAGTAACTGTAAATATTGTTTTGTTCTTTGTCATGATAGCATAACGTATGATTACGATGTGCCATGCAAAACTACTAGCTACTTCTTTTTTTATTTCTATATTCCAGACCATTGATTAGTGTCTCAGTGGTGACCAACTTATCCTTCTATTTATCTACTAAATTATTTAATTATTTTCTGCTTTACTTAAATTTCTTTAACGATGCCTTAAAAAAGGAATTCAGGTTTTCACCTTTCTGTTTTATCAGTTGTATTTTCCAGTTGTTTGTTCTACTGACATTCCTCTTTCAAACTACTCATGCATGCTTCTTATGTAAGATGTTGTTTTTGTTGGTTGGTTCATGGGTGCAATTCTGATTTTTGAAGTATTGGGAATTCCCCATGTGGTGGAAGATAAAGGTGTTTCTAGTCAATGGTGTGCTGATGTCAGCTGTTAGCAGCTTATGAAACGTGACTTAATTTTTCAAGAATTTTGCAAGCTAGTTGTTAAAAACAGCGTCTATTAAAAATGAAATTATCTAAACTTAAAATAACATTAATTCTATTAAAAGGGCAAAAAAGTACTCAAAACTGATTTCCTAATTATTCTACTTTATTTTATTATTATTTATGCCACTCAGGTTATTTACATCTATTGTATATGTATAGTGAAAACACTGTATAATGGTGTGTTACTGCAAATTTCTTTCCAACTCTGCATTCAGTGACATCATGTCAGTAACTTGAAATTGGCTATGGTGGGAGCATTTGGAAATGGCAAGTGCTACAGAGCTGGGCTTGATTTATTGTTTTGTTGATTGTCTAGATGTAAGAAAGTGATGCAGAAAATGTTACACATATAAGCACTTGGCAAAAATCAACTAAAACATTTTGTGAGAACCAATTTGTTGTATGGAATTTATAATAAAGAGTATTGTATATTTCATTATTTGTAAATTGTGTGCTACACATCTTTTATATCAGTACAACTTATATACATACATATGTATCTATACATATTGTTTTCTAGAAAGGCAGTTGATAAACATTAACCAACATATCATTAAAGTCTATCCCAAAAGGTAGTATAGGCAGGCAAACAGCCAATTCTCTGCTGAGGCTGCTGAAGGAACCACTGATGTGGTATTCACCCAGCCTCAAGGGTAGTGCCATAGCTTTAAAATACGTCCACAAATTCTTTCATACATCTCATTTCTAAAGGTGAGTACTAATTCCTTCCCCCTTGAATGTGGGCTGTATTTGACTCTAATGAGTAAAATGTGGTGAGAGTGAAAGTATTAGACTTCCAAAGCTAATTCATAAAAGATATTGTGGTTTCCTACTTGCTCTCTCTTGGATTGCTTGCTTTGGGGGATGCCAGCTGCAATGTCATGAGGCACAAACATCCTCATGAAGAGGCCCACATGGTGTGGAACTAAGGACTCCTGCCAACAGCTATTTTGGAATAAGATTCTCTAGCCCCAGACAAATCTTCAAAGACTGTGGCCCCAGCAGACATCTTTACTGCAACTTCACGAGAGACCCTGATCCAGAACCTCTCAGCTAAGCAGCTCTCATAGATCATTATTGTTTCTTCAATTCCCAGTAAGTCTTTCACAATGATAATTTCCACTGGTTTTGTTTGGGCTATACAGGTGCTTGTGTGTTTTACTTGTGATTTGAATTTACCTTTTGGACATATAGTTCCCAACTTAAATTAATATCCATCTTCTGGAAAATTACATGCAAACAAGGTAATTATTGAAGAAAAAGAATCAGAATTTGATTCCTGTTAAAGTGTTATCTGTGATTACATGCCCTGTCCTCTAATTTACGCTGGTAGTAAATCCCTCTTCCTTGGTGAAGATATAGACACAGACTCAAGCTCAATCGATTAGCTTCTCTATCCTGATCATTTGTATTTTGAACAGAGAAGCCCAGGGTAGGTGGTTGCTATTGTGTCATTGGAATGCAGGAGCACCCTATAGAAAAAGTCCATTAAGGAACAAATATTGGCTGCTCTGATTCTTAGAGGTGTGCTGGTTCCTGTTGCCTAGGAGGCTTGCTGTTCAGCACTCTTTGATGCCATAAGTTACTTTAATTTCATTCAAAACATGAATCTCCTTTTTTTTTTTTTTTTTGCAGTAAGCGGGCCTCTCACTGCTGTGGCCTCTCCCGTTGCGGAGCACAGGCTCCGGACGCGCAGGCTCAGGGGTCATGGCTCAGGGGTCATGGCTCACGAGCCCAGCCGCTCCGCGGCATGTGGGATCTTCCTGGACCGGGGCACGAACTCATGTCCCCTGCATTGGCAGGCAGACTCTCAACCACTGTGCCACCAGGGAAGCCCTGAATCCCCTTTTATAAAAGTAAATCAGCTACGAATATTGGTTGAATGAATGATAGAAGGAAAGTTAGAGCTGTGTCATAAGAAAAATACATGTTGATAGAGACCACAAGCCTGAGCATGTGTTTGTTGGGCTCTGTGTCACTTAGTGTTCACTACATAACTAACCACCTCAAATTAATGGCTTAAAAGCATTTATTATTTCTTATCATTCTGTGAGTTGCTGGGACATTATAGTTTGGGCTGGCTGGGCAGAAGCTGAGTGGTTTAGGATGGTCTTTCTCACACGTCTGGTGGTTCACAGGCTGGATCTAGTTGGGACTTCTTCACATGGTGGTCTGGGGTTCTCAGGGTTCAAAAGGATGTGCAAGTACTTTTCAAGTTATTGACTTGTATCACATTTATCTCAGCATATTTGCTTTAATCTCATTTAGTCAAAGCAAATCACATGGCCAAGTCCAAAATTGCTGTGGGAGGAAACTGTGAAAGTGGATATGGAAAGTGTGAACAAATTGCAGGGCAATTACTGTAGTAATTTACCATGGGCTTGAAAATATGACTAGAGATAGCCTTTAAACTCCTTTGACTTTCTAGCTCTTTAAAATGGAAGACAAACCCAAAACACCTTTGTTAATTCTTTTTTAAACCAGTTCATTTTATTTTTTTCCCTTTCTCTGGGAGAATGACAAATATCAAAGAAAGGCCATTAAAAAAAAAAAAACAATCTCTCTTGTGACTAATGTTTCACTTTCTGGTACCCTGAGAGATAGACCAAGTGTCAATTATCATCATGAGCACAATACCATTACAATTACTATACAGAACTGCCCCCCCACCCCGCCAATGACAAATGACAATTTAAAAAAATGTATTATCTTATTATTCCCATTTTAGAAATGAAAAAATTAATGTGCAGAAAGTTTAAATGACTTGTCCAAGATAAATCAAGGCATCAGGATTCAGACCCTGCTGGCCTAACTACAGCTTAGGCTCTCATTGGCCACATGCCTACCATTGCCCCTGGTAGGGACAACCACAGGGCCAAAGGAACAAGTCAATCTTAGGTTAAGTTAACCAGTTAATGCAATTAATCCACGAGCATACTCTACAGAAAAAAATAACAATAAATAATTTCCTTCATTTCCAGAATGTACAGTTAGGGCTCACTAGCTGCTGCCATTACCTTTTCCCCGACGCTGTGAAGAAGTAGAATGCCATAACCCAAATTAACAAAGATCATCACTTGTCCAGAGACAAGGAAGATTTCTCTGTGCCCACAGCTCCTAATGAGGCTACCTGTCATTAGTCAAATAAGAAAATCACTAGGCTGGTAACAGAAAGGTCAACACTAACACATCTGCTAATTGTCTAATGAGCCCATGTCCCAGAAAATCTGAGGGAAGCTCCATTGCCCAAGGGGGATCAGAATTTTATGCCTTTGTTTTTTGGACTATTTCTTGCTGTCCAAGGAGTAAAACTGGGTTACTATTTTACTGGACACTATTTAATCGATACCAGTAAATCCCAATGATGTATGCAAACAGGGGTGGGTCTGATACAGTATGTGCATGGATTAAGGTCCAACAAGTCCCCTCCTCTTGGTCCCACCACTGCTCTTGCCTCTCCTGACTACTAGCTCTCCATGGCATTTGACTGCCTGCTGTGTTTGGAATATTCTGCACTTTCACAAGCTAAAAGAACACACACTTCTTGGGGCTGTATGGCAGAACAGGCTCTGGAATCGGACAAACCAGGTTGAAATCTTGGCTCTACCAGCTCCCACTGTGTGACTTGCCCAAACTCCTGAGTCCTCTGAGCCTCAGTTCTCTCATCTATACAGTTGGGTCATGAACGATACTTACCTTATGGGATTGACGTAAAGAATAAATGCATGTCAGATCCCAGAACTCCATAAATAAAAGCTACTATTCAAGAATCTGGATTGACTGAAAGCGGTGACGTAAGAATATCTCTAAGTAGCACTTTTCCCCTAAAGGTCTCTTTGCTTAACCCACTTCTGGACCTTCTCTTTTGTAACTGCCTCCAGCATGAGTACCTTTGGTAATGATATATCTCTTTCCTTTGGGGATGCATTATGACCAGAACTGTTTTTCAGAGCCAACAGTGGAACTGAGAAGAGGAGCATCCTTTTAGTCAAATGTGAGGGGTGACTGTGAAGTCCAAATCTGGTCCCAATACACAAGTCTATCAGCTGTCACCACTCCCCATCCTATGCATTCAGAGTTCCTCAAATCTCACCATTCCCCAAGTGAGCAGAGACTTTCCTTCTCCCAGGGCTTCTCACAGGGCTCCTCCTCCGAATAGAATGGCACAGCCTTGTTTCTCTGACCCATTCAGAAATATCCTACTTATCCACCACACCAGCCCACTCAACCCTTCTGTAAAGCTTCTTCTCTGCCAGGGAGGCACAATGGCACAGCAGTTAAGAACAAATGTAAGAGCCCAATAACAGTGCTCAGGAGAAGCATCAGAAAAGGTGGTGATGTGCATGGACCACGAAGTCAGGCTGCCTGGGTCTGAATCCTGCCTCTACAATGTGGTCATGAGCTCTGTGATCTTAGATGAGTTACTTTATGTCCCCATGTCTCAGTTTCCTCAATAGTTAAATAAGATAAAGAATGGTGGTTACTTCAAAAGTCTATTTTGGAGATGAGATAAAGCACCTAGAATAGTACCCACCAAATGTTTGTCTAATAAAGTCCTCAATCTATCACTTCTTAGCTGGGTGACCTTCAATGGTTTATTTAACCTTTCTGTATCTCAATTTCTTGACTTTAAAATGAGGATAAGAAAAATAGCACCAATTTCATAGGATTGTTGAGGATTAAATAAAATAATATATGTAACTTGCCTACTACATAATTGTATATAGAGCTTTGCATATGGCAGGATTTAAACAAAATGGTAGTTTTTAAAAAAAAGTTATTTTTCCTGAACTCTGTAATGCCTTACTCATATATCTATTACAGCACATATCAGATTATATTGTAAAAGCCTAGACTGGGAACTCCTTGAGGACAGGAAGTTTGTCATTAATCTTCTGGTAAAGGGAAAACCAGTTCAGCTGGCAACTAGGATGTGAGGGGGTAACTGAAAATTGAAACAGAAACCACAACTTGCAAAACTATATAATGAGTCACAAAATAGAAAAACTGTACAAAACCATGATATGCAAGGCAAACTAAGTTCAGACCCTTAACGACATCTCATGGTGTTCTAAATAAGACAACAGACAAACTAACCTAACAATAACTCCACACAAAGGCATGTCTTCTAAAGATAAGACCGCTGATTATTCCAACAACTTCCTAGTTTACAAATTCTGACCTATCTCTGCCAAGGCCATCCAATGACTAACTACAGTCCTGCAAACTCTGTAGATAATCTTCCTTAACTTCCACCTATTAAAATGTTGAACTCTCCATTATGTGTGCACCTCCTTGCTGCAGCAAGCTAATAAACCTTTGTTTGAAAAAAAAAAAAAACTATCTATTGTACGTTGGACACTGGGAATAAAACCATGAATGGAAAAAAGCTTTTGCCTTCAAGGAATCTAATCTTTTAATGCGGTAACAGACAAATACTAACAATACAGTGTGATATAATTATAAGCAACGTAAGCACTGTGAACACTTGGCCTAGTCAGGGAAGTCTTTCTGGAGGAAGTGATTTTTAGGATAAATCCTGAAGGGTGATTAGGAGTTAGGTAAAGAATAGGGTTGGGCATGGTAAACGTTCTAAACAGCAAGGACTCCTTGTTCGAAGAAGAGACTAAAGGACAGCATGCTTGGAATAGAATAAAGGACAGCTAGGAATAGATTAAGGACTTTATAGGCCCCATGCATCAAAAATACTGCTAAGTTCTTCCATTTGAAATTCAAAATAAAAATTAATGCTAATTATAAAACACATGCAGAGAAAAAGGCACACAAGGCCCAGGGCGCCACCTCCAGGCACTTGGAGGAAGGAGGGTCAGTGCAGAACCGGAAGAGCACTCAAACAGGCGGGGGGTCGCGGCTCCTACAAAGGTGCAAAGAATGTCAGTAAGAGGATACTCTGTGGCTGAGACCACTGGTAAGAGGCTTCTGGCACTTATAATATCAGAGCCGTGTGGCTGACAGGGTCTTGGTGCTCCCGTCGGGTGTCAGGCCTGTGCCTCTGAGGTGGGAGAGCTGAGTTCAGGATATTGGTCCACCAGAGACCTCCTGGCTCTGCATAATATCAAACAGGGAAAGCTCTCCCAGAGATCTCGATCTCAACGCTAAGACACAGCTCCACTCAAAGACCAGCAAGCTTCAGGGCTGGACGCCCTATGCCAAACAACTAGCAAGACAGGAACTCAACCCCACCCATTAGCAGAGAGGCTGCCTAAAATCATTCTAACTTCAGACACCTCAAAACACACCACCAGACGCAGCCCTGCCCGCCAGAAAGAAAAGATCCAGCCTCATCCACCAGAACACAGGCACTAGTCCCCTCCACCAGGAAGCCTACCCAACCCACTGAACCAACCTTAGCCCCTGGGGGCAGACACCAAAAACAACGGGAACTATGAACCTGCAGCTGGCGAAAAGGAGACCCCAAACTGAGTAAGTTAAGCAAAATGGGAAGACAGAGAAATATGCAACAGATGAAGGAGCAAGGTAAAAACCCAGCACACCAAACAGATGAAGAGGAAATAGGCAGTCTACCTGAAAAAGATTTCAGGGTAATGATAGTAAAGATGACCCAAAATTTTGGAAATAGAATGGAGAAAATACAAGAAATGTTTAACAAGGACCTAGAAGAATTAAAGAGCAAACAAATAATGATGAAAAACAAATGAAATTAAAAATTCTCTAGAAGGAATCAAAAGCAGAATAACTGAGGCAGAAGAACGGATAAGTGACCTGGAAGATAAAATAGTGGAAATAACTACCACAGAGCAGAATAAGGAAAAAAGAATGAAAAGAACTGAGGACAGTCTCAGAGACCTCTGGGACAACATTAAACACACCAACATTTGAAATATAGGGGTCCCAGAAGAAGAAGAGAAAAAGAAAGGGACTGAGAAAATATTTGAAGAGATTATAGTTGAAAACTTCCCTAATATGGGAAAGGATATAGTCAATCAAGTCCAGGAAGCGCAGACAGCCCCATACAGGATAAATCCAAGGAGAAACACGCCAAGACACATATTAATCAAACTATCAAAAATTAAATACAAAGAAAAAATATTAAAAGCAGCAAGGGAAAAACAACAAATAACATACAAAGGAATCCCCATAAGGTTAACACTGATCTTTCAGCAGAAACTCTGCAAGCCAGAAGGGAGTGGCAAGACATAGTAAAAGTGATGAAAGGGAAAAACCTACAACCAAGATTACTCTACCCAGCAAGGATCTCATTCAGATTCGATGGAGAAATTAAAATATTTACAGACAAGCAAAAGCTAAGAGAATTCAGCACCAACAAAACAGCTTTACAACAACTGCTAAAGGAACTTCTCTAGGCAGGAAACACAAGAGAAGGAAAAGACCTACAATAACAAACCCAAAACAATTAAGAAAATGGTAATAGGAACATACATATTGATAACTACCTTAAATGTAAGAGGATTAAATGCTCCAGCCAAAAAGACACAGACTGGCTGAATGTATACAAAAACAAGACCCTTGTATATGCTGTCTACAAGAGACCCACTTCAGACCTAGGGACACATACAGACTGAAGGTGAGGGGATAGAAAAAGATATTCCATGCAAATGGAAATCAAAAGAAAGCTGGAGTACCAATTCTCACATCAGACAAAATGGACTTTAAAATAAAGACTATTAGAAGAGACAAAGAAGGACACCACATAATGGGGTGGTGGATCAATCCAAGAAGAAGATATAACAATTGTAAATATTTATGCACCCAACAGAGGAGCACCTCAATACATAAGGCAAATGCTAACAGCCATAAAAGGGCAAATCGACAGTAACACAATCATAGTATGGGACTTTAACACCCCACTTTCAACAATGGACAGATCATCCAAAATGAAAATAAATAAGGAAACACAAGCTTTAAATGATACATTAAACAAGATGGACTTAATTGATATTTATAGGACATTGCATCCAAAAACAACAGAATACACTTTCTTCTCAAATGCTCATGGAACATTCTCCAGGATAGATCATATCTTGGGTCACAACTCAAGCCTTGGTAAATTTAAGAAAATTGAAATCATATCAAGTATCTTTTCCGACCACAACCCTATGAGACTAGATATCAATTACAGGAAAAGATCTGTAAAAAATAAAAATACATGGAGGCTAAACAATACACTACTTAATAACCAAGAGATCACTGAAGAAATCAAAGAGGAAATCAAAAAATACCTAGAAACAAATGACAATGAAAACACGACTATCCAAAACCTATGGGATGCAGCAAAAGCAGTTCTAAGTGGGAAGTTTATAGCAATACAATCCTACCCCAAGAAACAAGAAACATCTCAAATAAATAACCTAACCTTACACATAAAGCAATTAGAGGAAAAAGAACAAAAAAACCCCAAAGTTAGCAGAAGGAAAGAAATCATAAAGATCGGATCACAAATAAATGAAAAAGAAATGAGGGAAACAACAGCAAAGATCAATAAAACTAAAAGCTGGTTCTTTGAGAAGATAAACAAAATCGATAAACTATTAGCCAGACTCACCAAGAAAAAAAGGGAGAAGACTCAAATCAATAGAATTAGAAATGAAAAAGGAGAAATAACAACTGACACTGCAGAAATACAAAAGAACATGAGAGATTACTACAAGCAACTCTATGCCAATAAAATGGACAACCTGGAAGAAATGGACAAATTCTTAGAAAAGCACAACCTTCTGAGACTGAACCAGGAAGAAATAGAAAATATAGACAGACCATCACAAGCACTGAAATTGAAACACTGACTAAAAATCTTCCAACAAACAAAAGCCCAGGACTGATGGCTTCACAGGTGAATTCTATCAAACATTTTGAGAACAGCTAACACCTTTCCTTCTCAAACTCTTCCAAAATATAGCAAAGGGAGGAACACTCCCAAACTCATTCTATGAGGCCACCATCACCCTGATAGCAAAACCAGACAAAGATGTCACAAAGAAAGAAAACTACAGGCCAATTATCAGTGATGAACATAGATGCAAAAATCCTCAACAAAATACTAGCAAACAGAATCCAACAGCACATTAAAAGGATCATACACCATGATCAAGTGGGGTTTATCCCAGGAATGCAAGAATTCTTCAATATATGTAAATCAGTCAATGTTATACACCATATTAACAAACTGAAGGAGAAAAACCATATGGTCATCTCAAAAGATGCAGAGAAAGCTTTTGACAAAATTCAACACCCATTTATGATAAAAACCCTCCAGAAAGTAGGCCTAGAGGGAACCTACCTCAACATAATAAAGGCCATATATGACAAACCCACAGCAAACATCATTCTCAATGGTGAAAAACTGAAACCATTTCCTCTAAGATCAGGAACAAGATAAAGTTGCCCAGCCTCACCACTATTATTCAACACAGTTTTGGAAGTTTTAGTCACAGCAATCAGAGAAGAAAAAGAAATAAAAGGAATCCAAATCAGAAAAGAAAAAGTAAAGCTGTCACTGTTTGCAGATGACATGATACTATACATAGAGAATCCTAAAGATGCTACCAGAAAACTACTAGAGCTAATCAATGAATTTGGTAAAGTAGCAGGATACAAAATTAATGCACAGAAATCTCTTGCATTCCTATACACTAATGATGAAAAATCTGACACAAAAATTAAGGAAACACTCCCATTTACCACTGCAACAGAAAGAATAAAATACCTAGGAATAAACCTACCTAAGGAGACAAAAGACCTGTATGCAGAAAACTATAAGACACTGATGAAAGAAATTATACATGATACAAACAGATGCAGAGATATACCATGTTCTTGGATTGGAAGAATCAACATTGTGAAAATGACTCTACTACCCCAAGCAATCTACAGATTCAATGCAATCCCTATGAAACTACCAATGGCATTTTTCACAGAACTAGAACAAAAAACTTCACAATTTGTATGGTAACACAAAAGACCCCGAATAGCTAAAGCAATCTTGAGAAAGAAAAACAGAGCTGGAGGAATCAGGCTCCTGGACTTCAATACTATGATGCTACAGTAATCAAGACAGTATGGTATTGGAACAAAAACAGAAATATAGATCAATGGGACAGGATATAAAGCCCAGAGATAAATCCACACACATATGGTCACCTTATCTTTGATAAAGGAGGCAAGAATATACAATGGAGAAAAGACAGCCTGTTCAATAAGTGATGCTGGGAAAACTGGACAGCTACATGTAAAAGGATGAAATTAGAACACTCCCTAACACTATAGACAAAAATAAACTGAAGATGGATTAAAGACCTAAATGTAAGGCCAGACACTATAAAATTCTTAGAGGAAAACATAGGCAGAACCCTCTATGATATAAATCACAGCAAGATCCTTTTTGACCCACCTCCTAGAGAAATGGAAATAAAAACAAAAATAAACAAATGGGACCTAGCGAAACTTAAAAGCTTTTGCAAAGCAAAGGAAACCATAAACAAGACTAAAAGACAGCCCTCAGAATGGGAGAAAATATTTGCAAACAAAGCAACTGACAAAGGATTAATCTCCAAAATTTACAAGCAGCTCATGCAGCTCATGCAGCTCAATATCAAAAAAACAAAAAACCCAATCCAAAAATGGGCAGACCTACATAGACATTTCTCCAAAGAAGATATACAGATTGCCAACAAACACATGAAAGAATGCTCAACATCACTTAATCATTAGAGAAATGCAAATCAAAACTTATGAGGTATCCCCTCACACCGGTCAGAATGGCCATCATCAAAAAATCTACAAACAATGCTGGAGAGGGTGTGGAGAAAAGGGAATCCTCTTGCACTGTTGATGGAATGTAAATTGATACAGCCACTATGGAGAACAGTATGGAGGTTCTTTAAAAAACTAAAAATAGACCTACCATACGACCTAGCAGTCCCACTCCTGGGCATATACCCTGAGAAAACCATTATTTAAAAAGCTACATGCACCCCAATGTTCATTGCAGCACTATTTACAATAGCCAGGACATGGAAACACCCTAAGTGTCCATCGACAGATGAATGGATAAAGAAGATGTGGTACATATATACAATAGAATATTACTCAGCCATAAAAAGAAACAAAATTGAGTTATTTGTAGTGAGGTGGATGGACCTAGAGTCTGTCATACAGAGTGAAGCCAGAAAGAAAAATGCAAATACCATATGCTGACACATATATATGGAATCTGAAAGAAAAAATGCCTCTGAAAAACCTATGGGCAGGACAGGAATAAAGATACAGACGTAGAGAATGGACTTGAGGACATGGGGAGTTGGAAGGGTAAGCTGGGACGAAGTGAGGGAGTGGCATGGACATATATACACCATCAAATGTAAAATAGATAGCTAGTGGGAAGCAGCCACATAGCACAGGGAGATCAGTTTGGTACTTTGTGTCCACATAGAGGGGTGGGATAGGGAGGGTGGGAGGGAGATGCAAGAGGGAGGAGATATGGGGATATATGTATATGTATAGCTGATTCACTTTGTTATAAAGCAGAAACTAACACACCATTGTAAAGCAATTGTACTCCAATAAAGATGTTTTAAAAATAAATAAATAAATAAAACACATGTAGGAAAGTCCTTCTGGTTTTTCTCATCATGTGTAGTTTAATACTTTAAAAGAAGTCTTGAATTCTCTGAAACATATACTCATGTTCCTGCTTTGGCACTTCAGCATATATGAGTTTGTCTATTGCATCATGCACTACTGTTTCTTTAGGGAACTACAAATACTTTAGTGTGGCAGCACTGTAGAGTGTGAAAGGTAAGAGATAAAGCTGGAGAACTAGGCAAGCACCAGTTAATGAAAGATCTAGTAAAGATGTAGTTAAAAGATGTGGTCTTTGTTGTCTACTGACCTGGGTTCAATCTCTGCCATGCTTGGGCACTCACTGTATATGATTGGGCAACTCAAAGCCTTAATTTCCTCAGCAGTAAAATGGAAATGCTAAGCTGTGATGATTAACATAATAAATATAAAGTGCTTAGCACAGTGCTTAATATCATAAAATACACTAAATTTCAGTTAGGTATTTTTTTTAATAAATTTGTTCTTCAGCCTGAGAAATGGGGAGTCAATAAAGTTTTAAGTAGTGAGACGATTAGAATGGGATTTTATGGATTTCTTTGCTGCAGTGTATAGTCTAGGTTGAATGACAATGAGTAGATTCTAGGTGTACTTAAGAGGAAGACTCAAATAATAATGGGGCTTACCTGGTGGCGCAGTGGTTAAGAATCTGCCTGTCAATGCAGGGGACACACGTTCGAGCCCTGGTCCTGGAAGATCCCACATGCCGCAGAGCAACTAAGCCCATGTGCCACAACTACTGAGCCTGAGCTCTAGAGCCCTCGAGCCACAACTACTGAGCCCACGTGCCACAGCTACTGAAGCCCTCATGCCTAGAGCCCGTGCTCCACAACAAGAGAAGCCACCATAATGAGAAGCCCGCGCACCACAACGAAGAGTAGCTCCCGCTCGCCACAACTAGAGAAAGCCCACATGAAGCAACGAACACCCAATGCAGCCAAAAACACACAAATAAATAAAGTTATAAAAAAAAATAATGATTGGATGGAGTTTGAAGATATATATGCATATATCTATATGTTGCATGTATACATATATTACATATTTATACATACACACACATTTACAAAGTCCCCTATATAAACTGCCACAGATAATAGGTGTAAATCTCAGTTTCCAGAGGAATCAAATATGTAACATTATTAAAATCATCTGTCAGTGAAATGATGTGATAATCTGTCAAAATAATTTAAAATGGGCTAAGGAGAGAAGATAGAGTGTCAATGAAATAAAATTGACCAGGAGTTGATTACTGTTAAAACTTGATGACAGGACTTCCATGGTGGCGCAGTGGTTGAGAGTCCGCCTGCCGATCCAGGGGACACGGGTTCGTGCCCTGGTCCGGGAAGATCCCATGCACCGCCGAGCGGCTGGGCCCGTGAGCCATGGCCGCTGAGCCTGTGCGTCCAAAGCCTGTGCTCCGCCACGGGAGAGGCCAAAACAGTGAGAGGCCCGTGTACCACAAAAAACAAAAACAAAAACAAAACCTGGATGACAGGAAAGATTATACTTTTTTCTGCTTTTGGATACATTAAAATTTTTTCCATAACAAAAAACATTTAAAAAAATACACTGAGGTAGGGAGACCCAGAAAACAAAAAGATCCCTGGGGGGCCTAATAGACTGGCTAGAATACAAGTTCCATGAAGGCAAAGACCTTGCCTGTCTTGTTTACATCTGTATCTCCAGGGCCTAGAACAGTTCATACCCACACAGTAGGCTCTCAGTGTGTATTTGCTGAAGGAATGAACGCTGGAGAACAAAAACCATAACCTAAGTGAGTCTGACAGCTTAGACTGAGAGCCAAGATTCCTGGGGATCATCTTTTATGCTACATATGATATCTCCCTAGCTACTGTAAGTAAAAAGAGCTCGAGAAAACCATCCCAAGAGAGAGCAGAGCAGATTCACAAACTTCACTTTGGTACTCCATGAGAAGTAGGTATTTACAATGGTAATATGCATTTGATCCCTAGAAAGCTTCTCTGGGGACTCTGTCATATCATTCCATGCCATTGCTTTTTAAAAAACAAATATTTATTGTGGAGGTGTCTTTGCCTTGTCTTCAAGCCAAGAATCAGAAGAAAACTATGTATACCCTATCCTCTCCTTCCCTCTCTTATGGCTAATACTACTATGGCTAATAGAAGAGAGGGAAGGAATAAACAGTCTTTTGAAGAAGGTTCACCTCTACATTTTGTTCTTATTTCCTTAGTAGCCTTAGGACAAAACTGTCTATTACAAAAGTAATGATGTAGAACCTTAATTAGGGTTTTTGAAATTCAAGCCCACTCTTATGGGGGCAGAACCTGAGCAGAGGAAAACGATCAATAACACTGAAACGACAGACATCAAGTACAATTAAATGCCCACATGAGGCACCCTCTAAAGTTTTAAAGCTGCACTGTTCAGTACCATAGCCACTAGCAATGTGTGGCTATTGTGCATTTGTGATGCAGCTTGTCTGAACTGAGATGACCTGTAAGTGTAAAAATACACACCAGATTTCAAAGACTTAGTAACAACAACAAAGTAAACTATCTCAATTATTTTTATATTAATTGTATAGTGAAGTGAAAATATTGTGGGTAAGTTAGAGAAAATACATAATTAAAAGTAATTTCACTTTTTTTTACTTTTTGAAAAAGTAACCACTAGAAAACTTAAAATTACATATGTGGCTCACACTATATTTTTATTGGACAGCATATTTTGTTGTTGTTTAGTAATTTTCCTCTCCTTATGTGGAATAAAATAAAGAGCTCAGGGTATTAATAGCACAACTCCTAGTCTTCTTACTCTATACTGTTTTGGGTCCCTTCTATCAAAGTACTGCTATAGGAGTCATTATAAGCAGTTATAGGTATAAATGGAGTGCCCACTGAAGAACTTGGTGATTGTCCCACAAACTCTTTTTTTACTAGAAGTGCTCTGAACTTATTAAGGGGGAGATGATAGAATGTCCTCTGATCCCAATTTACACTATCAACAATTGCTGAAGTGTTTCCTCTTAAATTACCTAAAGATACACCTTACCACAGCAAGCATTATTTTTCTTTCCAAGTCATCAGTGCCTAGACTCAGATGAGAAAACTGTATTCCCTTTATTAACATGCTCTTGATTCACTTTTTTTTAAAAATAAATTTATTTTTGGCTGCGTTAGGTCTTCTTTGCTGCGCGCGAGCTTTCTCTAGCTGCGGCAAGCGGGGGCTACTCTTCGTTGCGGTGTGCATGCTTCTCCTTGTGGCTCACGGGCTCTAGAGCACAGGCTCAGTAGTTGTGGCGCACAGGCTTAGTCGCTCTGGGGCATGTGGGATCTTCCCGGACCAGGGCTCGAACCCGTGTCCCCTGCATTGGCGGGTGGATTCTTAACCACTGCGCCACCAGGGAAGTCCAGCTCTTGATTCACTTCTAGTGAAATAAAAATCCTGGCATTATTATGTTAAAAGTGATTTGCCTCCCTTCTGTTTTTATTTTTAAATTCCCAAATTTAATTAAGCTTTTTCTTTTAAAAGAAGTATGTACATATGTTCATGTTTTCAATTCATCCTGTCATACTGAAAAACTTTTCAATGGTTGTGTATCATATTTTAAATAAAATCTAGTTCAAAAATCTTAATGTGGCTCTTGTTTACCTAATTTGACCTACAGCCATGTTTCCCTCTAACTTGATACCCTCCCACCTCTCTGGCTTTCTTTAAGAGCCTAGCTCTTCCTTACCTCTGGAACATCCCACAAGCTATTATGTCTGCCTTGAATGTTCCTGTCTATATTTTGTTTCACATGGCTAACTTCTACTCATTACTCCCTTTCTTAACCATTTAAACACTATATTCTAAGAGAAGCCATGCTTGCATCTTTCCAGTCTAAATTGTTATAATGGTTCATATTTTGTCTCTATTTTCTTTCATAATACCTAATATAATTTGTATTAAAATTTAATTACAAAAATTAAAAAAAATTTCCTATATGATTTTCCGTTAAATGTCTCCCTTTCTAAATTAGGCTATAAGCTCCACAGGGCAGATACCATGCCTTGTTTGTCCATCACTGTATTCTCAGCAAGTCGTAATATATCTGAAACAGAGCCGACCTTTAGTAAACATTCGTTGAGTGATGAATTGGAAAGACCCAACAGAGTACAAGAGTTGCAAACATGAGATAAGGAAGTAACTGGTGAAACAAAGTACTAAAGAGGCCACAGGGGATAAAGTATATGTGCATTAAAAAATAAAACGATAGGGGCTAAATCAATGATGGCCATAGAAAGTCAAAGGTTTGTTAGAACGTATGTCCTGAGAGACATCATATTAAATGAAGGTGGCTAGGGATGGTTTCAAAGAAGTAATTGGGCCAGAAGGGATGGTTAGATTTTATTAACTATAATTTAAAAAATATTTATAAAAATAGAATTAATCAGATGACTTGTGTCATAGGTTAGGTTCTCTGGGAAGCAGATGTTGAGGTCGAGTTAGAAGTACAAAAGGTTTACTGGAGGATAGCATTTGTGAAAGAGAAAAGGAGAAAGTAGGATTAGGCAGGGGGAGCCATCAGACTGCCATGCAGGCCTGAAAAAGCCTCTGTCATCCTAATGTTGACATTAGGTCCTTATACTAAGCCTTACTCAGTCTTTAGTTGAGGATGGGCATGGGAGAGAGGGGTAGCCCTGAAAATAGTGTAACTTCAGCTTGGAAGCTGAGGTGAGCCCAGAAGAAGTTAATGACTGAAGGCTGTCAGCTAACTACATGCCTTCGGCAGTGAGTCCTTTCTCGAAGGTAGATCTGAGCAAAGTACCTCTGTGACTGCTACACAGGATGCCAATTCAACCCAAATTAATCTATAAATTCAATAAAGGATCCTTTTTTTTTTTTGGCTAAGCTCAACAATCTTGTTTTAGGAAGTATTTAGTAGACCAAGGGTTCACAGTTACCTAAGTCAAATTTGAAAGACAAGAGCAAAGGGGAGGGATTTTTCACTATTACATATTAAGACAGTCTATAAGACAATGGTAAATAAAAACAACATGGTACTGGCGTCATCATGGACAAAAAGACCAACTGAAAAAGAGGTCAGAACCAGAGCCATACATAAATGGAAATATGAATATATGATAAAGGTGGCATTGAAAATCAATGGGGAAGGGAGAGACTGTTCAGCAGAATTATAGAGAAGAATTGGCCTGCTGTTTGGAGAAAAAATAGGCTAGATCCCCACCTTACACCAAATAAAGGCATGTATTCCAGAGAGAATAAAGACCTAAATGTGATTCTTGGGACAGAGTACTGACTATACAATAGAAGAAAAAATATAGAATATGTTTGTGATGTTGAAATACAGGCTAAGTGTTTAATCAAGACCCCCAAAGCACCACTGAGTAATAAGACTGTCTCCACCAGCTAGATGAGAGAACTGGAAGAACCTAAGGAGCAGTTAAGTATACTCTAGAGAATATTCCTAGGATCAGGGCAGCTAAGTAAACTATAAGGAGATGTAGGCCTACTGGGAGCTATATCATTATGACTTGCCTATCGAAAATATATCCCCTGCCTCTACTTCCTTCTTATATCCTTCAACAAACATTTCTGAGTTCCACACACTGTGCTACGTGCAGAAAGAACAAAGAGGAATCAACTTGAGTCCTAGTCCTTAAAGAGCTCATAATCTAGTTAGACAGACAGATGAAAAACTAAATAAGACGTTTTAACTCCTATTCTACAGGTAAGAACCAAGAGGCAACAACCTTTGCCTACGGCATCTGGTATTTGAGCTACAAGGAAAGTCATTCCAGGCAAAAGGAACAGCGCTAACAAAGTCACAGGGCTTTGAAGGAACATGGTATGTTGGAAAATGTTAAGGAGGTAACCTAATAATGGACATTCTGAAATGTTTGTTACTGAATACATAAAGTAGTCTATGGGGGTTGTTTTAGTCTTTTCTTAGTTGCACTGCTTACCACATTAGCTAATTATCACCTCTGAAGACAAAGCCAAAGAAGATGAAGCAGTGAAGCGATGAGGGATAAATGATAATAGTTAAGAAACAGAATCACGCTAGGAAGCACTGATGACTAGTCGTGGAGTGATAACAAGCACTGTAACTAAGGATTTAGAGGAGGAAGAGATTGCTATCAGCTACATTGTTCAGGGAAGATTTCCCGGAAGTGGCAGGGCTTCATTTGATCATTCAAAAAATTGAGAATTGACTGTATATATCAGGGGCTGTGCATGAACAGGAGATTCAAAACCATAGTCTACTAATGAACAGATAATCAGATAATTGCAAAAATAAAGCAATGAATGTTATAATAGATGCAAGCACAGGCTGATGTGATAAAACCTCAGAGGGACTCCTGCTTCAGAGCAGGGAAGTCAAGGATGGTTTTCTAAAGGTGATGCTGTATGCACTGAATTTAATGGATGGGTAGGATTCAAGTGCAAGGGAGGGTAACACATTTTGCAATGGATCAGTTTAGTGAGAGAACACACCTCTTTCAAGGAGCATGAAATAGTTCAGGGTGGCTGAAGCAAGGCTGAAAGGCAGTGAAAGAAGTTTCTAAGGCATATAGGAAGAGTTTGATTTTAAAAGGTCCTTTATAGATGTTAAAGAATGTAGATTTTTTATCCTGAAGACAACGTGGAAGTTAATGAAGATTTTAAGCAGGGAACTAACATGATTAGATCCAAATTTTACAATAACTGCTATTAAAGGCAATGATGATGAAGGCAACTGAAGATGAACGGATAAGGGGGCAGCTAAGAGGCAGAGAAATTAAAAGCCTGTTACTATTGTTTAGAAAAAATTAGGAAGGATTCAAAAATATAGTAGCAGTGGTACTGAGAGAGAAGGATGGGCAAGGTTTGAATAGCCAGAGAAAGAAGTAAGTGGAAGCATTCCCTGTGGAAATGATGTGAATAAATGTCTGGAGGAGGGAAAGGTGAGCAAATCTGTTTCCGTGGATTATACAGCATTTAACAGAAGAATGATGATTAGCTGGAGTGCAGAGCCAGAGTTACCCAACAGTTGGTGATGAGGTTGAAAACTGGTGGAGTCAGTCTGTGGCAAGGCTATTAAACAGGCAGGCTAAACAATTAGGATTTTACATTTTCCCTAGCAATATTAAATTTATAAATCATTTTTTTATTGTTGTTGACCTTTTAGAAGAACCAACTTTTGGTTTCATTGGTCCTCTCTATTGTTTTCTATTCTCTCTTTTGTTTATCTCTGCTCTAATATTTATTATTTCCTTCCTTCTGTTAGCTTTGGGCTTGTCTGCTCTTTTTTTTTTTTTTTTTTTGCGGTACACAGGCCTCTCACTGTTGCGGCCTCTCCCGTTGCAGAGCACAGGCTGCGGACGCACAGGCCCAGCGGCCATGGCTCACGGGCCCAGCCACTACGTGGCACGTGGGATCTTCCCGGACTGGGGCACGAACCCGTGTCCCCCGCATCGGCAGGCGGACTCTCAACCACTGAGCCACCAGGGAAGCCCCCATTTTAACCATTTTTAAGTGTACAGTTCACAACACTCACATGATTGTGCAACCATCAACACCGCCTATCTCTAGAACTTTCTCATCATCCCAAACTGAAATTCTTTACTCATTAAAAAATAGCTCCCCATTCTCCCCTACCCCTCTTGCCCCTGGCAACTAAGTGATAACAAGTTGATAAAAATTCTACTCTTCTGTCTCTAGGGGTTTGGCCACTCTAGGTACCTCACATAAGTGGAAACACAGAATAGTTGCCCTTTTGCATCCAGCTTATTTCACTTAGCTAAATCAGTTGTTAATCAACACCCTGGTTAATCAGTAGCAGGCTTCTAATTTGCATACTACTTTATATGCTATATTTTAAAACAAATGTCAAGCTTTTCTGACTTTATCAAATCTTTTCCACTTAGTGCTTAAGGACACTTCACTCTAGCAAATTATAAACTCAGAGTTCTTAACAATTTAGTCTACCACTGTGTCTGCCATAAAAAGCTTTTTAGTGTTCTACTTTAAATGTCTATACTGTGAATTATTTTCATTTCATTACAGTTAACAGGCACTAGACTTTTTGTAAAATTCCACCTAGTACCTTAATGGAAGTAAATAATAGCAAATAGAACAACTGAGGCAGGAATCAAACTTATTTGACCACCCAGGAGAAAGGAAGTTACTTTATTTAGGATGCTGATATGAAGGCTCTCTTTTGATATTATGTAATTTCCCTATCTGGGGCTGAATCGGCTCTAAACGGAGAGAATTAAAAACACTAACACTAAAAAAAACAACCCCCCCCCCCAAAAAAAAAGCCACAAACACTTATCTTATTTCTAGCTGGGGAAAAGTCCGAAAGTTTCAGATGTTTGGAAACTATTTCAGAACTGTCAAGGGTTGGAGGAATCCCTAGGTCATTAGTGCTCTGCCCATGCATGAAGTCGAGTAATTCTGGACAAGACCTAACTAAGCCTCTGGCGGTCTCAGCGCGTTATATTAGACCAGCCCGTTCTTCCCAATCTTGTCCACAGCACAGCACATGCAGAATATAGTACTGCAGGACCCTGAGGTAAACGGAGGAGGCAGCACAGCGCAGCACACCTGTAATCCCCAGGTCGCCTGCATCCCGCCACATCCGAGTGGACGCTCTCAGAGGAGCGCTCCCGTTGGTCGTTCCAGCCGATGCGCCACGCTGTCAGTTACAGAGGACGGGCTGGGGTTCCCGCTGATTCTGAAATCAGCGTCCTTTCCCTCCTTGCAAAAAAAATAAAGTCTTTATTCCTTAAGAGAATCAAGGCGTGAAAAAGCACAGGGCCCATAAACCACGCAAAGACGCAAAACTCGCCGCACTTGCCTAGCGCGCTCTCCGCTGATCTTACGTCTCTTCCCAGCAGGCTCCGGGAGTCACCGCGACACTTCAACAATTCTCGCGAGATTTATCGGCAGCCATCTTCTTGGGGGTGCTGGGAGCCGGGAAGACCCCCCGAACCGTTCCCATTCAGCTGCCCTTCGTCTTCGCTTTCTTCACTTTTGCCTCTTCTGCGTTGCCAGCCAGCACCTGGTCTCAAAGCTGAGAGAAAGCCCGGGTCTAGGAGCGTGTCGCGCTCTGGTCCAGGAAGATTCTCTGGGGTGGAGAGTAGGGGGAGGGCCCGGGCAAACCGTCGCTGCCTCAGCCGGGGCCGGGGTCCGGGGAGGGGGAGTTCCTGGCACCCCGTGGACTCGCGGCCTGCGGCCGTTCCCCCGGAGCTGTTGGCCCATCGGGGCTCGCGGGAGCCTGCCACCGGCGCCTCCCACCGCGGCCCACGCGGGCGGCGCGCGGAGGAGGGGGCGGGGGCAGCGGCGGCTGTAGCGGCCGCGACCTGGGCGGGCGGACTAGTGTGACGGGCCTCTGGGCCGCTGTGGATGGTTTCTAAAATGATCATTGAAAACTTCGAGGCCCTCAAGTCCTGGCTCAGCAAGACTCTCGAGCCCATGTGAGTATCCGGGGGCTATTTCCTTGCAGGGGTGGAAGTGGGAGATAGGTGGCCTCACGGTTGCCTCAAGTGCCTTCCGTGGAGGCCGAAGCGGTGAACGCAGGTCCCAGGGCTCTGTGTTTTCTCCTCCTCTACCACCCTCGTTCCCAGGTTCAGAATACGCCTGGGAGCCTGAGCTGACCTTTACCTTATCGCTGAGTTGGTTCTTAAACCAATGCCTCTTCCTCTTGTTTTCCCGTTATTTGTAGACCGACTCCAACAACTTACACACACAACTCGTATTTGCCGAGGGCCCCCAGATCAGTTTCTTCTGGTGAATCCGAGCGTAATCCGCTGTCCACTAGACTATTTTTGTTTCTTTAAATGAGGTGAATAGCCCTTATTACGGATTAGAACAGTTCTCGTCTCAGTCACTCACGTTTTACCTACATACAATTCCTGAAAGAAAGGCCATGTCTCCCATGTGGTGTCTGGCTCATCAGCACCTCTGTTAACTTAAGATGTAACAGGTGCTAAGGTGCCCAGTAAAATTCCCCTTTCCCACCTACACGTTTGTTAGCTTGGAGGAAGAAAATGCAATCTATCCATATGGACTATTTAGCAGTTTTAAGTAGGTTTCTATAGGTGGACTCTGTGCGTGTGTGTGTTTGAGGGGGTTCAGAGTGCTGAAATGTATTAGATTGGAAAAATTGAGTGTTTTAAGTATTTAACTTTTAATACATGCAAAATATGGGCCAAGTGTTTAATCAAAATTGGTTGATTTACAATAAACAGCTTAAAATACAACGGGGAATATCCATTCATTTAATAAATTTATTAGGCTCCTTCCATGTACTGTGGGAGGGTCGGGACTAGAGTTTTTAAATTCCAAAATCAGTAAGACATAATAAACAAGTTAATAAGGTAATTTCAGGTAATAAAAGAGTAATGACTATTGTAACAGTAGAGGATCATGTAAAAGAGTGATTAGAAGGCCTCTCAGGAGGTGACATTTGAGCAACACCTAAGGAACAGAAGGAACTAAAAGTCTGGAGAGAGAATGCTCCTTACAGAAGGAACAGCGAGTGCAAAGGCTCTGTAGTGGAAATGATCACAGTGTGATCCGGGAAGAGAAAGCAGGCAGTTGTGGCTGCAGGGAACCTTGTGATGGGGGAGAGGATGGAAGGTTGTGAAGTTTGAGAAGTAGGCAGGGGCCAAATCATGTAGGATCTTCTAGGCTGTGGTCAAGAGCTAGGATTTAATTTGAACTGTAATGGGAAGACGTTAGATGATTTAAAGCAGGCAGGGATTGATTTGATTTTGTTTTAACTCTACCTGCTTTGTGGAGGTTAAGGGGTCAAGAAGAGAAGTAAGGAGACCATTCTGAAGGATGTTGTAGGCAGAGCTGTAGTTTGCATTAGAGTGACAGTGGAGACAGAACTAAATATGTTTAATGATTAGATGTGGTAGAACTTGCTGATCGATTGGGTGTGAGAGATATGGGAAAGGGAAGTCAAGGGTGATAACTAAGAAGTTAGCCTAAGCAACTGAATCCGTGTTGGAGAGAACAGGTTGAGGGGAGAAGAGTAGGTTGGTTGGTTTTGATCATTAAGTGTAAGGTATTATATATCTAAGTGAGATGTCAAATAAGTAGTTGGTTATGAGTCTAGAACTCAGGCCAGGACTAGAAATATTTGGAGTCATGCAGATAGTGTTTAAAGCCATGAGACTGGGAAGTTTCTGAGGAAGAATGTGTAGATAGGGAAGCGAAGAGAGTCAAGGTCTGAGGTAGGAAGAAAATTGGGATACATGTCACTAATGAAACAAATGTATGACAAAAGAGGAGGGTTGTCAACTTGATGGGATACTGCATAATGGATGAAAAAGGTGGAGGCAGATTAGTGGCCTTTAGGTTTGGCAAGGTAGAAGTCATTGGTGAACTAAGTGAAAAGTTTCACTGGAGTAGGGTGGTATGGATAGGAGCCTTGTTTAAGTGGATTGGAGAGAGTGAGTAGGCAGGAGTGTAGTAATAGTGGTTGAGAGGGAGAACCCTGGAGCCAGAATGGCTGCCTTTGAATTCTGCCTCTGCCACTTACCAGCTGTATGATACTAGGTAAGTTACTTAGCTCAGTGCCTCCTACCTCATGTCTAAAATGGGGAAAATAATGAGTATGTATTAAGAAAATCTTTGAACACTGCCTGGTTTGTAATTAGCACTCAATAAGTGTTCGGTGAACAGAAAACTTAGAAGAATGTTTTGAGTTAAAATAGCATTCCCGGGGCTTCCCTGGTGGCGCAGTGGTTGACAGTCCGCCTGACGATGCAGGGGACACAGGTTCGTGCCCCGGTCCGGGAAGATCCCATGTGCCGCGGAGTGGCTGGGCCTGTGAGCCATGGCCGCTGAGCCTGCACGTCCGGAGCCTGTGCTCCACAACGGGAGAGGCCACAACAGTGAGAGGCCCGCATACCGCAAAAAAAATAATAAAATAAAATAGCATTCCCTTTTTTAAGCATTCAATTATCAAATTACTTATCAGCTTTATTACCATTTCCTTTTTCTTTTTTTCACTAATTGAAGATTATAGCTACTTTGCTTGTAATTTTTCTTGAGTTTGAATAAAGCATCTTCGGGTATCATATAGCCTACTCAGATGACTGTAGCAGTGCAATCATTACTGCTGGAATAAAGCACTACTTGTAGAACCTAGACAGTGATAGGAGCTGGGATTGGTCCTTTTATCATGTACACTACTTGGTAAAAATGAGCCCTTATCCAAGTTCCTGTCCCTTTAATTGCATTTCAGGTGAATTCTTTTTTTTTTTTTTTTTTTAACAAGCCTGCATCTGACGTTAATTTATTTATTTTGCTGTGTTGGGTCTTCGTTTCTGTGCAAGGGCTTTCTCTAGTTGCGGCAAGCGGGGGCCGCTCTTCATCGCAGTGCTTGGGCCTCTCACTATCGCAGCCTCTTTTGTTGGGGAGCACAGGCTCCGGACGCGCAGGCTCAGTAGTTGTGGCTCACGGGCCTAGTTGCTCCAGGGCATGTGGGATCCTCCCAGACCAGGACTCGAACCCATGTCCCCTGCATTAGCAGGCAGACTCTCAACCACTGCGCCACCAGGGAAGCCCTTCAGGTGCATTCTTTTAGATGACTTTTAACGCTGATTACAGTTATTTAAGACCTATGGTTTCTAACCTTGGTTTTGTGAAACTTGAAGACGTATTTGTTATCTAAAGAGATTTTTTTGCTTTACTTCGTAATTGCCATATAGCACCTATTTGAGGCAGGACCATATGAAGGACCAAGGATAAGACAGAACTCGAAATCTGTATAGAACTTTTTTAGCTATTTGTGCTAGTAAAGTATCTGATGGTTTTGGACTTGCCTCGTAGTTTAAATGTTTTAATTAAGCACATATTTATTGAGCACTTAATCTACTCTGTGCTAAGCACTGTGTTAGATATTGGGGAAATAGTAGGAAACACGACATGAAATGACCATATTGTTTACCGCTTAGCACGGAAGACAGATGGTGAACAAGTAACCATAAGACTAGTGAGTGTTATAAATCCAGAATGCTGTCAAAATATATGTCTGGGAGGTCAAGAAAGGCTTTCCTGGCATGATAATATTTCATCTCAACCAGGATGGATGAAGAGCAGTTTGCTGGGGCAAAAGGATGGGAATGGAGAGCTGTGACAGCAAGGTTTTAGAGGGCAGATAGTATGAAGGCCCTAAAATAAAGGGAAAAAGAGGTGTCTTGGAGGAATTGAAAGAAACTGAAAGAGGAGCCAGTGGATAGCTCCAGAGAGAGGAGCCATATCGCACGAGACTGTTGAGTCATTTTAAGGATTTGGGATGTCATTGAAGGGTAGTGGGAAGCCAGTGAAGGGTTTTAGGGGAGGAAAGTTTTCAGATGGACATTAAGAAAAAAAAAAAAGTCAACCTGGTTGCAGTTTCAACATGAAATAAAAGTTGGTAAATCTGTATTTTATTTGATTATAAGGTCTGTAGGTATATCAAGTTTCTGAGTTCTTTTTCATAATTTATTGATAATATAGGTGTTAAAATTGTCATCTTGAAATACTTGATGTTTTTGTTCTCCCAAACATTTGCTTAGTCATGCATGCTAATAATAAAATTAGATGTTGGTCTTCCCTTTAACATTGATTTCTTTTTCATAATGTGCAGTCCTGGAAAAGAATTAAGCTATCTTCTTTCGATGTTTTTTTGTTTTTTTAAACAGAAGAGGTTTTCTGCTGTATTTTCAAACTTTTTCTGAGTTTACACATCACTGAATATGGTGATTTAATAAAATCATGGATTATTTTTAGTTTAAGGGAAACCTCAAAATCTAATCAAACCCCTTAATTTTTCAGAAAATAAAATTGAGAGACAGATGGACTTAATGATGTGCCCAGATTTTGTTGAGTTTAGTAGTAAAGAACAAAACGCCTAGTTTTGTGCTCCTGCTACTATGTAGTGCTGTGGAGGTAGCATTGTGTAGTGGAAAGAAAACATTTTTGTGTCCACATAGACCACTGTTCACATCTCAGCTCTGCCACTTATTAACTGAGTAATCTAGGCAAATGAACCTCCCTTTTCCTTGTTGGTGTGATAGGGAGAATTATACTTTTTTCTTTCTGTAGTTGAAAGGATTAAATGAGACATTTTAAAGAGCCTAGCCCTTCCCTCCTTTCTTAAATACCGGGTTGATTAAACACAAATAGGTTACACTACTATTATTGCTACCATTAACATTTGTACACATTGTTAAAGTTTTGTATTTCAAGTTCTTTGAGGTAAATACTGTACCTCCATTTTGCAAGTGATGACCCTGAGGCACTAGAGCATGAAGTTGAGATACTTGCCCAGAGTCACAGCTTTTACATGTGACTAAACAGTGATTTAAACTCAAGTTTTTGACTCTGGAGCCTTGTTCTTAATTTACTACAACACAATACAGTGTATTCTTTCCTATTACTCTGTGTGTGTGTGTGTGTACACTTTTTTTTTTTTTTTTTTTTTTTGTGGTACGTGGGCCTCTCACTGCTGTGGCCTCTCCCGTTGCGGAGCACAGGCTCCGGGCGCGCAGGCTCAGCGGCCATGGCTCACGGGCGCAGCCGCTCCGCGGCATGTGGGATCCTCCCAGACCGGGGCACGAACCCGTGTCCCCTGCATCGGCAGGCAGACTCTCAACTACTGCGCCACCAGGGAAGCCCTATACACTTTTTTACTATTAGATTTTTGGAGTAGTAGCTGCTATTGTAAAGGAACAAAGTTCTAAAGCATCATGGTTATCAGTGCTTTAGAGTTTAAGAAAGAAACCTAGAGTTTTTGTAGTCTTTTCCTCTTCACCCATGCTTGTTATTAAACCTTTCTCACCACATTAAAATTTATTTTTGTTCCAGTTTTACAGGAAGAGCTGAAAGGTGATCTTTTTATTTCTGAACTTTATACCTGTTTCCCTCCCTTGATCTTTTCTTTTCTACAGACTCCTTTGGGCACAGAGTCAGTCTCCCATTCCTTAAGGAAGAAAAGCTTAGCAACAATAGCAAAAAATAAAACAAAAAATTAAATCATACTTCTAGTCACTTTGCTAGCTTTCTTTTCCTGTCACTGTTAAATCTTGAAACAGTAGTCAGCCTTTAATTTTTCACTCATTTGCCCCAGCCATTTACTTCTTAATGCCTTATAATATAGTTTCCTTTTACTTGTATTCAACCAAAATTGCTTACCTCAATGTTACCAGTGAATTTGTTTATTAAATGTAAATACTTTGTATAAATTTTAATTCTTTGACCTCTGTATATAACATTAGACAGTGTTGATAGCTGCCTTTTTTTTTTTTTTAAACTTCTCATGTCTTGGATCCATAATATTTTGGTTTCTTCTCAAATCAGTCCTATCTCCTTAAGTTCTTTTTCTTGCCTTTGAATTGTATTATTCTTAGTTCTGTTCCCAAGACTTTTTTTTCTTAATCATTCTACTCCTGCTCCCTCATTCACATTCATTCCTATGGATGGTTTCCATTGTAATACGTGCCTGTGGTTTTTAAAAACTTTGTGTGTGTGTTGTAGATGCTTTGAAAGTTTGATTAAAGACTGTTTTCCCCAGGATATTGCATATACACATTTGCATTTGAATTTTAGAGCTTTTCCAGTGCATACCTGTATGCATTTATTTTTCACACAATTATGTTTAGGCTTAACCACTTCAAAGTTTTAAGCTCTTAACTCCGATTGCTAGCTCTGTACCTGATCCTCTCATCTGAACTTCAAACTATTGTATGTTTCTGAAAATAAAATGTTCCCTTATTTCCATTTCATTTCTCCAAATTATCTGGGCTTGAAGTTTCATTTTTTGGGCTTCTCCTCCCTTCATTTCTTTTTTCCCCATTCAAGTTGGTCATTGGGTTCTGTCTCTTTCTTTTAATAATTCTTACTAATGACAGTGCTCAGTAGGGGACTCTTCACTCCTTATCTAAACCATTGCAGTTTGTTTCCTAACAGACCTCCCTATCTCCAGTCTTTTTCTCTCTTCCAGTTCTTCTGGCCTGGATGCCCAACTTGTTTATATCCTGTTGTTAGATCAAAATCTTCAGGACTCCAAAGTAATTAATTGCATACTTTTTAACTTGGTTTTCAGGACTCTGATGTCTGTTTCAAATTATCTTTCCAATTTATATCTTCCTACTTTTTATGTAAGTCTTAATTTCAGCAAAACTGAACTTTGCATTCTGATTCTCTATCACATTGGTCATACTGTCCTTTTCCCCTCAACTTTAAGTAGAAGGTAACATTCATTGAGTGCTATTTGCTAATGCTTGTGCATTCATTGTATGTGAGCTAGGTTCTGTTACACCGATTTTAAGGATGAAGAAGTTGACTCTTAGGAAGATTAAGTAATACACTTCATTCATAGCTTATAAATGATAGAGACAGGATTAAACATAAGACATTTATATTCCAGAGCTTTGTTGTGCATTATCATGTACTGCCTTTCTCCGTTTCTTTTTTATATGTTGAAATCAAAGGTCAAGTGTGATTCCATTTCTTCCAGAAAGCCATTGGAAGTGACTCTCCTCCATGACTCTCCTCTCCTAGCTCTAGTTTGTACTCATCACTTGCAAACTTGTTCAGTAGTTAATTCTTGCTTGTTTTAAGGTTACTGTTAGAGTCTGAGGTCCTTGAAAGTAAACTCCAAATCTTAAGGTTAAGTGTTCTGTTCTGTGTGAGCACCCAGCACATCTGAGTTTCAAATGCATTAGTTGAAATTTCTATTTTGTGCACCCATGACTTAAGAGAGAAGAGGCATTTGTGTAAAACTTTTATTTCAGAGAAGCAGATAAGTGAGCAATTTGAAGATTTACTAATCTCAGGGCCTGTTTTGCTTTATTTTTACCTTTCAGCACTTTCAAATTAACTAAAGCTTAAGTGAATTTTTTAAGGGGGAAAGGACACTGAAGAGTATTAACATTTACTCATTAAAGTATTAGTGAATGCTGCTGTATGCAAGATTGCGTACCTCCATGGAGCTGCACAAAAAATTATGTATGGTAATTCTAGTCTGATGAATTTTACAGTTGGTAGAAGAGTTTTTCTATAATTAATTATTGGCTAAAATATTCTTCATGACCTTCATTACCACATTTTATTGCTGCAACCTTAGTTGGGTTTTCCATCTGAGTGATGAGTAGTTAAAATGCATTTAGCATTTTCTGTCTGTTTTAGCAATTCCTTTTCTTTGGCTTACAGTTCTTTTCAAATGAATTATTTTACATGCATAAATCAAGATATAGGGGTAATATTATGAACAAAATGGAAAATAAGATATTGCGGTGTTTGGTGTGTACATATTGAGAATGACTAACTCAAACTTGAGCTAAATGTAGGCTTCTAGGAATTTTTTTTCTTCCTCCTGCTTCCTTAGTCCCAGAGAATAGAGAATGAGTGAAACGAGTGGATGGTAAATGCTTCATACTAGACTTACTCACTACCCTCCTACCACCTTGTTTCTGTGGAAAAATCCTTTTCAGTTTACAGATAGTAACTTCTGAAATAGGTAAAAATTTATTTTTAACTTGGGGTTATATTTAGTATTTTGTGTGTATATGAAACAGTGGAGTATGTTGGAGATATATTACTCATTGGTTCTCACTGTGATATTTCGCCTATGTACAAGCAAATATGTTTATTTTTTTTTCTCTTTTTTTATATAACTGGTTTCATACTTGGAGGTCATTCAATATAATACATAAGAGATTTGCCCCCTTTTTAACGGTTGCATGGCATTTTAATGTAACGCGTGTACCATAATTTATTTAACCAGCCTTTATTGATTTACTGAACAAATAGTACTATGGTGTATATATCTATCATGTGTCAATTTATACTTAACATAAACATTAGTTGCATAAGGTTTTTTTTTGGCAGTTTCTTTTTTATTTTTTAATTTTTTTAAATTTTAATTTATTAATTAATTTATTTTTGGCTGTGTTGGGTCTTCGTTTCTGTGCAAGGGCTTTCTCTAGTTGCGGCAAGCGGGGGCCACTCTTCATCGCAGTGCGTGGGCCTCTCACTATTGTGGCCTCTCCTGTTGGGAGCACAGGCTCCAGACGCGCAGGCTCAGTAGTTGCGGCTCACGGGCCTAGTTGCTCCGCTGCATGTGGGATCTTCCCAGACCAGGGCTCGAATCTGTGTCCCCTGCATTGGCAGGCAGATTCTCAACCACTGCACCACCAGGGAAGCTCAATTGCATAAGTTTTGACAGTTATATACGCCTATGTAATCACCGTATAAAACAGGATCTAGAACATTCTCTGGAACATTCTCTTGCCTCTTTCTGGGTTTTTCTTTCCCTCTCCAACAAAGGCATCTACTTTCTAACTTTGGCATTATGAATGTGGCTGCTATGAATATTCTTATTCAAGTCTTTGTGGAAATATTTTTTTTTGGGTAAATACCTAGGAGGATATTTGCTAGATCATAGGGTAGATAGATGTATGTTTTCTCTTATAAGAAACTGCCTAATTGTTGCTACCTGTGATTTATGAGAGTTCCAGTTGCTCCATATCTGCAGCAATATTTAGTATTGTCAAGGGTTTTTTTTGTTGTTTGTTTTTAAACCTTTAGAGTGTGTATAAAATGGCATCTTTCCTTTTTTGGACTGACAGTTTAATTCTCTTTATGGTTTTAATTTGCATTCTCCTGATGACTAATGCTATTGAGGACCTTTCCATGTGCTTATTGACTATCATATCTTTTGTAAAGTATCTAAGCCTTGCTTATTTTTAAAATTGGGCTGTCTTCTATTGTTGACTTATAGGAGCTCTTTATTCATATACAATACATGTACTGCAGATTTTTTCCCCACTCTGTGACTTTTATACAGTAGTCCCCCCTTATCTGTGCTTTTGCTTTCTGTGGTTTCAGTTACCTGTGATGAGCTGCAGTTTGAAAATATTAAATGGAAAATTCCAGAAGTAAACAATTTATAAGTTTTAAATTGCATGCTGTTCTGAGTAGCATGATGAAATATTGCACTGTCCTGCCTGAGATGTGAATTAATCCTTTGTCCAGCATATCCCACCTGTTAGTCACTTAGTAGCTGTCCTGGTTATCAGGTCAGCTCTCATGGTATTGCAGCGCTTGTGTTCAAGTAACCCTTATTTTACTTAACAGTGACCACAACATGCGAGAGTAGTGACGCTGGCAGTGTGGATATACCAAAGAGAAGCCATAAAGTGCTTCCTTTAAGCGAAAAGGTGAAAATTCTCGACTTGATAAGGAAAGAAAAAATTCAGTACTGAAGTTACTGAGATTTACAGTAAGAATGAATCTTGTGTGAAATTGTGAAGAAGGAAAAAAATTCTTTCTGGTATTGCTGTCACACTTCAAACTGCAAAAAAGTTACAGCAACAGTGTGTGATAAATGCTTAAGATGGAAAAGGCATTCAGTTTGCACTAACGTATTTTGAAAGGAGAGAGAGATTACACTTACATAACTTTTATTACAGTATATTGTTATAATTGTTCTATTTTATTATTGTTGTTAATCTCTTACTGTGACTAATTTATATATTAAACTTTATCATAGGTATGTCTGTATGGGAAAAAATGTAGTGTATATAGGGTGTATTTGTGGTTTCACTGGTTTCATCCCCCCCGCAGTGAGTGTCTTGAAACATATGTCCCCCATGGATAAGGGGGGACTATTGTATAATGATGTCATTTCGTGAGCAGAAATTTTTAATTTTTATTAAGTCCAGTTTATTTTTCTTTTATGGTTAGTGCTCTTTGTGTCTAAGAAGCCTTTATCTCCTCCAACATCATAAAGATATTCTATGTTCTAGAAATTTTCTGCCTCTTGGTTTTATGTTTAGGTCTGTTCATCTCAAATGAATTTTAAAAAATGCATATGGAGGAGTTTGGGTTTTTTGAGCACAAGCCACCTGTTCTTACTTGGCCCTGCAGTAATCGTTTCTCAGTGCCAGACTCCGACATTTTGGTTTGTTTGGCCTAACTGTGTGTCTCTCAGGCAAATGAACTTGCATTTGGTATCAGTTTTGGTGAGCCAGCCCAGTAGTCTATTCCTGTGGCAGGTTTACCCTGGCCAGGAGCAGCCTCTTCCCTGAGTCCCCAGCAGCTGCCAAAGCTCATTTCGTTTTGAGGCACTCAGAAGGACTCCCGGACAAGCACTGGCTGCCCTGGCTCAAGGCTGTTTGGAGTCGAGAAACGAAAAACAAACAGAAAAAAATGGATGTGGAATGAGATAGGGCTAAATGGCTCCTTTTTTTTCTTTAATAAGTATATTAAGTTTTCCAGAAATGGTTCCTAAAAAGACATTCCTTTTCCCATTGGATGACTTGGCACGTTGGTTGATAATTAAGTGTATGTATAAGTCTATTTCTGGATTCTGTCTTGGTCCAATGATATTTGGCATGTTGGTTGATGATTAACTATATATGAGTCTACTTCTGGACTCTGTCTTCGTCCAGTGGTATTATGATGCTTATACCACACTGTCTAAAGCCAACTACCTTTATAATAAGTTTTAAAATCAGGTTATATAAGTCCTCCTAGTTTGTCCTTTTGAAAGATTGAGTTATGCTGGATTCATGGCATTTCCCTATAAAGATGAGAATCAGCCTTTCAGTTTCTGCAAGAAAGCCTGTGTGATTGTTGATAGGGATGTGTTGAATGTAGAGATCAATTTTAGAAGAAAGAACATCTTCATAATATTTAGTCTTCCAGTTCATGAATGTGGTAATCTCTCCATTTATTCAAGCTTAATTTCTCCTGGCAGTGTTTTGTAGCTCTCTGTGTGGAGTCCTTGTAAATCTTTTGTTAGATTTTTTTCGCTGGGTATGTGATGTTTTATAAAATCATTTTAAAATTTAATTTTTCAATTTTCTTTGTTATTTATAGAAATACGATTGATTTTTGCATATTGACCTTATTCTGCAACTTTTTAAGTACATTTATTAGTTATAGTAGCTATTTTATAGATTCTTTGGAATTTCTTTTACCAGTCATGTCTGTGATTAATGACAGTTTTACTTACTGATTTTTTATGCCTTCATTTCTTACTGAACTGGTTAGGAACAACAGACAGTACAAGTTAAATTGAAGTGGTAAGAGTGGACATTCTTGTTTTGTCTCAGTCTTAGGGGAGAGAGCCTTAATGTTTCAGTATTAACTAATGTTAGTGCTAGATTTTTTTTTTGGCCATGTCAGGTCTTAGTTGCAGCACGCGGGATCTTTGTTGAGGCATGCGGGATCTTTTGTTTTGGCGCACAGGCTTCTCTCTAGTTGTGGCGTGCGGTTTTCTCTCTCTAGTTGTGTTGTGCGGGCTCCGGGGTGCATGGGCTCTCTAGTTGTGGCGTGCGAGCTCAGTCGTTGTGGTGTGCAGGCTTAGTTGCCCTGCAGCATGTGGGGTCTTAGTTTCCCGACCAGGGATCGAACCTGTGTCCCCTGCATTGGAAGGCAGATTCTTTACCACTGGACTACCAGGGAAGTCCCCAGTGCTAGATTTTTTTTTTTTTTTTTTCGGTACGCGGTCCTCTCACTGTTGTGGCCTCTTCCCTTGTGGAGCACAGGCTCCGGACGCACAGGCTCAGCGGCCATGGCTCACGGGCCTAGCCGCTCCGTGGCATGTGGGATCTTCCCGGACCGGGGCACGAACCCGTGTCCCTTGCATCGTCAGGTGGACTCTCAACCACTGCGCCACCAGGGAAGCCCTAGATTTTTTTTTATAACTGCCTTTTAAGTACCAGATTGAGGAAATTCTCTTTTATTCTTACTTTGCAGAGTGTTTTTGTCATGAAAAGGTATTGAATTTGTCAAATTCTTTTGTCTACATTTATTGAGATGATCATAGGGGTTTTCTCTTTTTTTCTGTTAATATTGTGTATTACATGGATTGGTTCTCAAATGTTAAGCCAGCCTTGCATTCGGGAGATAAACCCTGCTTGGTCATGATGTATTATCGTTTTTATACATATTATTGGATTTGATTTGCTAATATTTTGTTAAGAGGTTTTGGTTTTGTTTATGAGGGCTATCTGCATTTTATTTTTTCTTTAAAATGTTTGGTAGACTTCACTGATGAAGCCATCTGAAACTGAAGATTTTGTTGTGAAATGGACTTTTTATTACAAAATCAGTTTCTTTAATAGGTATAGGTCTGTTTAGGTATTCTGTTTCTTCTTGTGTCACTTTTGGTAATTTATGTTTTTCAAGGATTTTCCTTTTAAGTTGCCAGATTTATCGACATAGAGTTGTTTCTGTTGTTGCCTTAACTATTCATATAATGACTAGAATCTATTGTGATGCTCCCCCTCCCCTTTTAAAAATTATACCTGACGTTGGTAATATTACTCTTTTATTTTCTTGACCAGTTTTGCTAAGTTTATCAATTTTATTCATCATTTCCAAGAACAGTATTAGCTTTGTTGATTGTTTTCTGTTTCAATATTATATTTTTATTATTTCCTTTTTTCCTACTTTGAATTTAGTTTGCTGCCTTTCCCTCTTTATGTCATTGGTTTTATATTTTTCTTTTAGTTTCAAAAGCTTGGAGCCTGGAGGTAAAGCACAGGCAAGTATCCAGAATCTTGTTAATGCTGAGATTCCAGTTTTTATGAAAGGGAAAATCCTGATAATGCCCTCAAAACATTTGAAGCCAGTGGTGAACTGAATCAAACTAAAGCTTCTTACAAAGCCCAAACCATGTCAATTACAGAACAAGTGACTCCACTCTAGTGGCCTGACGAAAGGGCATGGCATTTACTGAAGGTAAATCTTATTTACTTCAGTCTCCATTCACCTCAGTGTTCTTTTACACAAAACGTTCAACATAAGATCAAATAACAAGGAACACAAAATTGTAAGAAAATAAGATCCACATGAGAAGAAATAGTCAATGGAAACATACCCAGAGATGACTCAAATAATAGAATTATTAGACAAGGACTTTAAAATAACTATGATAAAAATGATAAAGAATTTATTTGAACATGTGGACAGCATGCATAAAGATATGGGGAACTTCAGCTAATACACAGAAGCTATTAAAAAGAGCTTAATGGAAAAACCTAGAAATGAAAACTGTAACAGAAATAAAGAATTCTGCTTTGCAACAGACTGGACACCATAGAGGAAAAAAACAGCAGTGAACTTGAATGTAGGAAAATAAAAAATATCCAAACTGAAAACAAAGGGACAAAAGTAATTTTAAAAGATACATCTGAGATCTGTAGGATAGTATCAAGTAATCTAAAATACAAGTTACTGAAGTCTTAGAAAAAGGAAAGAAGAATGAGGCAGAAAAAATGTTGGAAGACATAATGACCAAGGACTTTCCAAAACTGATGAAAGACATCAAAGCCAAACAGGATAAAATACACACACACACACAGACACACACACACACACACACACAGCCTTAAGCATATTGTAGTCAAACTGCTGACCAAATAAAAAGAATCTTAAAAGTAGCCAAAGGGAGAAAAAAAGACAGATACATACAGGAAAACAAAGACTTAAATGGTGGCTAATTTCTTTTCATAATCATTGGAGGACAGTGGCAATAGAACAATATCATAAAACAACTAAGTGTACAACCACTCAACACTTACCAACTAGAAACACAAGAGTAGTTCTGCAAGCAAGGAAGGAGAAGTAGAAGAGATCTACCAAGGCACTCCCAGCTTTCAGCTAGCAAAGTCTGAGAGTAGAACAGGAGGGCTAAGCAAAACTCCTC
>NW_006793856.1:2597583-2598654 GCF_000442215.2 Lipotes vexillifer | reverse complement strand
CATTCCTGGCCTTCACAGAGAATTGGGTGGTTACCCTACAAAAGAAAAGGGAAGGAGCAACAAAACAACTGCTCTGCCTGTATTCTCCATTTATTAATTTTCCACTGCTTACTGGCAGTTTAAAAGTTGATACGGAAAAAAACCCCCCAAATCTTGAAGTCAGTTATTATAAATAAAAAACATTTAAATGATGTCAAGTCCTACATATAAGCACTAATAGCAGTTTAGCAGATCATTTGTTGCTCTTTTTAATATAGTTTAATTGCAAGAAGTATTTTGAAACCTATAACTTAACCTTTTTAGGGCATTTTAAAAAGAAATTGTCAGTGTGACTCTTGTTATTTTTATATATTTTCTTTAATGATAGCTGAAGTACTTATTTTGCATTTTCAAAAAGTTTAATTTTTTATAATAACAGACTGTGAAAGAGATAGATCTTATTTTGAAAACTGTTTTATAAACTTGTACTTACCAGGCTGTGAAAGTTTTTCAAGAACTTTCTCAAATTGGATTGTGTTAAAGTTTTTTTTTTTAATTAATTAATTTATGGCTGTGTTGGGTCTTTGTTGCTGCGGGTGGGCTTCCTCTAATTGAGTGGGGGCTACTCTTCGCTGCGGTGTCAGGGCTTCTTATTGCAGTGGCTTCTCTTGTTGTGGAGCATGGGCTCTAGGCGCATGGGTTTCAGTAGTTGTGGCACACGGGCTCAGTAGTTGTGGCTCGTGGGCTCTAGAGCACAGGCTCAGTAGTTGTGGCGCACGGGCTTAGTTGATCCACGGCATGTGGGATCTTCCCAGACCAGGGCTTGAACCTGTGTCCCCTGCATTGGCAGGTGAATTCTTAACCACTGTGCCACCAGGGAAGTCCCTGTGTTAAAGTTTTGAAGCTTCTGATGACATTGAGTGCCCCAAATTGGATGAATAGTTATGTCCCATGAGGAATTATGACCATTCATTATGGGTAGGAAAAGGTTTTTGGCTCCAGCTAGCCTTTGTTGGTTTCAAATTAAAAAGGTTTTATTACCGGGCTTCCCTGGTGGCACAGTGGTTGAGAGTCCGCCTGCCGATGCAGGGG
>NW_006793856.1:2497222-2597344 GCF_000442215.2 Lipotes vexillifer | reverse complement strand
CGTGGGCCTCTCACTGTTGCGGCCTCTCCCGTTGCGGAGCACAGGCTCCGGACGCGCAGGCTCAGCGGCCATGGCTCACGGGCCCAGCCGCTCCGCGGCACGTGGGATCCTCCCGGACCGGGGCACGAACCCGTGTCCCCTGCATCGGCAGGCGGACTCTCAACCACCGCGCCACCAGGGAAGCCCTTGTGGGCTTTTTTATTGACCTTTTTTGGTATCTATGACAGCTTTTTAAACTTGTTGGCACACCTTTGTATTTGTAATAATTGGGTTTGACCTAAATTGAGAATTGTTTTTTTGTGAGTTTTGGTTGATATGCCCCTGACTTAGTATGCTATTACATACTGTGATAATTAGTAGATACTTTTCAACCAGTGTGATTGGTTCTACGGAAAAGGTAGACATACTTACCTAGTCTGAAACAGACAAGCACACCAATAGTAACATTTGAACAGTGGTAGAAATATGTGCAGATATTAAGGTCAGGCAATTCAGAAAAATTATGAAAGTGTTTCTACCTAGTAGAATTTAGTTATTCTTTATCCTTCCCAGAGGCTCAAACTTTGCTCATGAGTGTTCAGAAAAGGGAATTCTATGGCTTTTGAAAAAGACCTAGAGGAAAAAAAAATTTTTTTCAGATTACATACTGAATTATTTTTAAGTTCAGTTAAATTTCCTGGGAATGAGAGTAGGAGAGTGCAATGACGGTGAAAGCTTTGCATCTTATTCCTAAAAAATGACCCACTTTGTCAGATTGTATGGTACAGCACCTTTGTTTTAAAAATGAGAAAACTGAAGCCTAGAGAAATAAAATGCTAACTCAGAATTATGTAACTAATGAATAAAGTAAGATGGTATCAGACTAGAAATCTGAAAACCCCTGGGTTTTTGGAGTTCATTTCTGTGCTTTATTTATTTATTTTTATAATACCAGACTGCTTCAAGGAAAAGCTGTTAGTTTGGCTTAGAAGACAACATTGATTTGAAAGGGAATAGTGCTTAAAATATAGTAGCTAGATTTTAACACCTGTTCTAAGGGGGTGGCAATAATAGGCATCTTATTACTTCAAATTTTTATTTTATTTCATTCTTTAGTGGTCCATTTGTTCCGGTGTTTGGCAGGTTAATAAAATATTTTATTTGCAGTCATATTTATTTGTAATTATTTCTAATTTGGCAGAGCAGCTGTTCTCTCAGATAAGGAAACTGAAGCTTAGTTTCTTTAGTCCTGAGATTTGTGAGGTGAAAAGTATCCCCTTTTTAATGAAAAAATTTCAGCGTGATTTGATAGCAGTACTAGAAAACTGTTGTGGCAATATTAGAAAAAACCCAAAAGTATACCATACAGCCACACAGCATTAGCCTGATTTTTTTTTTTTTTTAATATATGAGGAAACAGTTTGTAAGAATTTAGTTGAAAACAGAATGACAGAACTAGGTTTTTCACATTTCTAGTCTTAGTGCTATTTCTTTTGGATAATTCTGCCCCTTCTTGGTCAAGAGAGAAAATGTTCCCTAGCCTCTCCTGTCTCTTAGTAACTGAAGGGAATAAGCGCTTCAAATCTGTTTTGTAACTAGGTAAATGTGAATCCACATATAAGTAAATGAAGGGGTGGCCTTTGGAAGCCGCAGAGCCCTTTCCCAGAGAATTTGATTCTTCCTCACCTGTGAATTAGAATGTAAAACGTACAAGAAATAATGGAGTTTTGTTGTGGGCTGCCACATCAGCATTTCATCTGCAGTCCCACTTTTCTTTTAAGAGAGAATTCTATGACATGATTCTATAACCACACCTCTCTGTGCTCAGTTTGCTATTTGGGCCACTGCTTTTTGCACTGAGCAGTTTACAGTCTGATTATTGGGTCTTTGGGAGTGTGAAGACTGACTTTGAATTAGACGCTTAACACATACTTTCTGAATCACTTCTAAAGCAGCGATTCTCAAATGTGGTGTGAGGACTCCTAGAGCTTCCTGAGACCCTTTCATGGAGTCTGTGAGGTCCCCACTTTCCCAACTGTATACCTGTGTGAGGCCAGATTTTATATTTCAACCAAAACAGGGTATCACAACAGATTGAATATAAAAGTAGATGTAAGTATCAGTCTATTATTTAAGACAGACATTAATAGTATTTGCAAAAAAAAAAAGAAAAAAAAAGAACCATTGTCAATCTTCTTACTAAATTTTTATTTTGGTGTGGGACTATAACTTTATTCACAAAAAAATATAGGGTACAGGTTTCCCCTGATATCTGAAATAGAGTGTTCCTGTGAAACTTTTCGTAAGCTGAAATGGCGTAAAGTGAAGAAGCAGTTACTTGAGGACACATCTTGTCAATGGATGCACAAAATAAATTGAGATAAAACATAGATGCTCACAGACACAGTTCAAAGCTATGGCAGCTTGATGCTGAGATGCCCAGTGTAGTTCTTGGGGAAGGATCTGGGCAGTGCCACTCTGGCTGCTCGGGCTACCTCTGTACAACTTGCTACAAAACAAATGCTGGACACTATTTATGTTTTTCGCCTTTTCTCATAAAAGTGAAAATCCTTTCTGAATTTCTTGTGGTTAGTAGTTACCAATGTAGGTCTTCTGTAAAAGCTTCACAAAGGGGCATAAAGCAAACTTTTGAAAAGCAGGGGATTCCTGGGTTTAGTTTCAGGTGAGGCTATTAGTTATCGAGCTCTGCCCATCCCTGCCTTGCAGTGGGGGTATAGCTCAAACTGGAGAAGGTCAGTCATTTTCAAGGACCAATATGATGCTCTGGGAGAGAGGGGAGGCTATTTTCTCTGGCTTCACTAGCTGTCAGAATAATGTAAGCCCAGAACTGCTCAGGGCTATTTTTGTTGCCACATGTGCCTGCCTCAAAATAAAGCAAGTTCAAAGGAAAGCAGAATAGAAAGGGAGTGTCCTGGTAACATCATTTGAACTCCTGAATCCAGCTCTGCCTAAAGTCAATCCTACTCTTGGACTTCCCATTTATTTATATCAATAAGTTCCTCCTTTTGATTACTCCTCCTGCCCCCTGCCCCCAGGTATTTATAGTTAAATCATAATGGATTTATTTAGTTATTTTGAAGTAAATAATTTAGAATTTTCTCATTTTTTAATTTTAATATGGTAAATACTGGCTTTTAAATAAAAGCTTTTCCGGGTCCTCTGTCATTTTTAAAGTGTAAAAAGATTCTGAGACCAAAAAGTTTGAGAACCACTGCTCTCAAGGTAAGGAGGAATTCCTGCCATTTCTTGGGGGTAATATAAGGGAATGAAGGAACTAACTGAATAGTATTCAGCATTATAATTACATGTTTTGTACTAAGTTTGTGCAGTGATAAGTGGTTCATGTGATGCTCATGGATGTATCACGTTTACATATGCTTATTTTGTGGTGGTCATTTTATTTTGTAGAATAAAGTGGGTATGTGATAATTCTTTATGAGTAACCTTTGCTGTAACTAATTACTACATACAAATAATCTATGTTTTACTCTTTTTTTGAATTGGATGAAACTGTGTAATAAACTATGGTAATTGAATTTTTCAGTGTATATAGTATGTTTGTTGCAATGGAATTTGGGTTTTTAAAAGAGTAATTCTATGTACAGAATATAATTGCATGACTTTGATGTAAATTAGATATTTTTCTTGAATATAAAGTGAAAATTTGGTAGGAACAGACGTGGGTGTATATCCGTGTTCTAAAGTGACTGAGTTAACATATTTAAATTTAATTTTTAATTCCCACTGCCACCTCCAGCTCCTCCTTCTCAAGATTACTGAAAATGGAAGCTTGGGTAAAATTTCATCAGTTATCTTCCACTGAATTTCTAAAGCCTCCAAAAAACTTGGGCAAAACAAAACAAACTTCTCTTTGAAATATTGTACTCGTGTGTTAGCTTTTTGTTTTTTCCTTCACTGTCTCGTTACCTTTTTGAAAGTACTAAATTAAAAAGTAAAAACTAATATGATGAGTGTGTTAGGAAGATTAATTAGAACCTTTATATCTAGGGGTGATTCTTTTTCTAATTGAGGTATAGTTGATTTACAGTGTTGTGCTGATCTCTGCTGTACAGCAAAGTGACTCAGTTATTTGATTCATGTTTTTTGAAGTCTTTCTTAAGAAAATTATGTTCTTTTGGGAGATTTTATTAAAACATTTGATTTTCTGCATTGCTTTGGCTTTTCTACCTTATTTAGTGCACGTGCTCTCCTCCCCAGATACAGCTGGAGGAGCATGAGCCTCTTAGATATTCACCCATGCTTTTCAGGGGTATTATTATTAGTTGTATCCTTAACTGAATATATTCAGAGATTGATAAAAATTTTATTTTTATACCTTTAAAATCATTGGTTTGAATGACTTCATAGTGATCTGATGTAAATTTTAAATCCTTAACAAAGGTGAGAGATTAGAAATCCAAATGTGCATGACACATTTGGATGGAATGGAGCACTGGACTCCTATCCCTCATGAGTCAAGTATCAGTAGATACCCACCTCAGCCCTTTTCTGTTGGTTCCCTCTGCCTGGGCTGACCTTTTTCCAGAAAGCCAAAAAGCTTGCTTGCAGTACATTCTGTTCCCTATTTAAATTCTGACCCTGTTTAAATATCCTTACCTGATAATCTTATCTAGGATCTACTCATTCATTCCTTCTCTCCTTCCCTTTTCTTTCTTCCTCTTTTTTTCCCTTCATTCCTCTTCTTCTATACTTTATCCCATTACCTGACATTTTTTTCTCTTCCGAGCACTTGTTTATATGAGAATGCCTTCTGTGTGTGTATTGTCTGGCTACACAAGAATCCCTAGCAAGTTATCTGATAATGATATCCATTTACTATTCTGGTCATTTTCTAAGAATGTTTGACTTTGTTTATATATTTATAAAAGGTGGCACCTAGAAGTGAAAGCAGTGGCACTCCCTACTGCATGGGAGAGCTGCACTGTTTCCTCTCTGGTTATGATTTGTTTTCCTCCATTTCAATGCTTTATCTCATTTGACTTTTGTAAGTTGAAATACTTAGTTGCTTCCCCTTCACCCCACCTTCCACAGTGCTGTTGGTAAGCCATGTCTTCTTTATTTTGTAGTTTCTGGTTTTTGTTGTGTTTTCCCTGCTCCCCTCCTTCTATCCCTTCACTGCTCCCACCCTCCTACCCCCAACACACACACAGAAGGGTAATTGAAGTTGGAGCCCTCTGTGGTCAGAATTGTACTTTATTGGCAGATTATGTTTTTGCTGGGCTTAGAAGTACTTATGGAACAGAGACTTAGTGGGAATTCAGCCTGTTTTCTAAGGTAGGAGTGAAGTTTGTCACTGTTTCAGTATTATTTCTTTGTCCTTAACATTTTCAAAGTCTGATTCTTTTTTTCTCTTTCCCTGATCTGAAAGAAGATTTCAGCCCCACTTTTCTTTCACATGTTTCTAGAATGCTGGCAGTGTAGCAGAGGGTAAAGACTAGCTTGGACAAGATAATGTGTCATTCAAATCACAAACCTATCATCAGCAGTACCAACTGGTATAGTAAAGTACCTCGTACCTTAATTAAGATAAATAGAAAAGAGAACACACAGTTTGCCCTTTGTCCCTGATCCATAACATTTTGGTATATTATTAAACTTCTGTGGTTCAAATTATTTTTTACTTAGCTATAATTTGTAACTACATACCTTTTTTTGTTTTCAAAAGTTATTAAAGTAAAAATGAAGTGGCTTCCTATAGAACTTAAGAAAAATTACCTCCCAAATGCATATTTACCTGTTCTGTTGTTAAATGTGAAATTGTAAACCTTGCTTCTACTATGTAATTTGCAGTCTAACAAATTTTAAAAATTAATCTACCTTTCAGACTATTTTAAGTATTTAACATTTTTTTGTATGGTAGTTAATTCATTATGATTGTTGTGGCTTTTTTTGATTCTTGATTTGGTTTGAATTGCTTCTAATAGAAGATGTTGAGCAAAGATTGTTTAGGAGTTTATCTTGCTGTTTTATAAAACTGTATTCTGGGCCACAATAATTTTTAAAAAATCGCAAAAGTCTTTCTCCACATTTTTAGCTGCTAACATTTTAATTCACTTTTAAAATGTCCTGTTTAAAAAATAATGGAGGGAATGGAATAGATTTGGTGTTCAGCTTAAAGAGAAATGTAAAGTGACAGTTATTAGAAAGGCTGTTATTAAGTTGAAAATTCACTACAACAATCAAACCGATACTCAGTCAAACTATAGCATTTGGACTCAATGTAGAGATTCTGAATTTGTTCATTAACAGTTGCAATAAAACTGTATAACAGTGATAGTATTAGGTATCACAGTGATTTCCAGTAAACTGAAGTATGTTCAGCTTGGTGTCTAGTTAGGTTAATGTTTAGTTGATTGTGCTTACTCAGGTCACCTAACATGAAAAAGTACTGTTTCATGGTCTCTCATGCAGTGTTACCAGATTGCCAGATATAAGTGTATCTGTAGATACATCATGAGGTTATTGTCCCATTTCTTCATGCTTATTTCATCACAGAGGCTGACCCCAGCCTCTCCAGTTTCTTTGAATTCGTTGTCCAGCTCTTTCCTATATCCTTATCTGTGGACTTTTTGCTAAAGGAAATTCCTTGTTTAATTGGTATTTCAGAAAAATGGGAAAATTCATGGCCCATTGTCTCTGGAGTCATATCATCATCTTCACTAGCAATTAAGTGAAAAGCAGGCTCTAAAATTTTTCTCACAAAATTACCAACATGAATATTATCTTTAATATTGTGCATTTAATATTAATGCACAGTATTAACATTAGCATTATTAATATTAGCATTATTTAATAATGCTCATTGTGATAAACATGAAAAAATTAACTTACCACAAATCACTTTGTCTGCATTTAAAACATTGTTGGTATAAATAAATATATTGAAATAAATTTCAAAGAGAAAGTGTTTAAAAATCTCATGTACCATTGAAATGATTTTTTTTTTTTCCTGTTTAGGTTATAACCCACTTCAAGTCTTTGTAAATAAATGGAAATAGATCTATGAGAAAAGTTGATATACAATTACTAACAGATTACCCTGAAACTTAGTAGCACAGCAGACATTTATCATCTCATGACATACATCATTCCTGTGGGTCAGAAATTTGGAGCAGGTTAGCTAGGTATTTCTGGCTCTGAGTCTTTCATGAGATTGTGGTCAAGCTTTTGGTCAGTGCTGCAGTCATATCAAGGTTCCACTGGTTCTGTAGAATCGGCTTCCATGTTCATTCACGTATGGTTCTTGGCAAGAGACCTTAGTCCTCCCTGGAGCCCTCATTTCATAGCCACATGGTGCTCTCTGTAAGGCTGCTTGAGTGTCCTTGAAACATAGCAACTGATTTCTCTAGAATATATATATAATTGCAAATGACCTAGATGGTGTCTGACCATAAACATCAGACACCATCACTTCTGCCGTATTCTGTTGGTTTAGAAGCAAAGCACTAAATTGAGCCTACTCTCAAAGAATGGGGAATTGGACTCTGCCTTTTGAAGGGAAGATTGAAGAGTTTGAAGTCACAGTCACCACAAAGATGTACACTAAGGAGTCTTAACATTATATAATAAATGCTGTACTAGTTCCTTAATAGAGTAATTCTCAACTCTGATACTGTATCAGACTTATCTGTACAGCTCTTATAAAACAAACAAAGAAAAATGCAGATGGTTGTATTAGACCTGTTGATTCACTTGCAGTCAGATTTTCCATAGGTGTTTCTACTGTGCAGCCAAAGCTGTCCAGTGTCTTTAAGATGTACTTTTTGACTCAGTGACATGTTACTGCTATAATTCTGTAAAACTGTTACATTCCAGATATGTATAGGAATTAAGACTTTTTGGTATATGTATTAAAGTATTTTCTAGCTTTAATGTGTATAAGTTCCTTATTAATATTCTAGCATTTGAACTTTTGGTAGAACGTGGAATTTCTATTTTGTGTTTAGTATTGTTAGAGTTAAAATTGCTAATAGTTGTTACAATAAAGAGCGATAAAAATGAATTGAAGGATGTCATGTATCATGTATGTATCTGTTTTTCCTCAAATGAACTCGTAGGTTATCCTATCTCTCCCCCTCATTTGTAGTCATCTCTCCCTACTGTAATTCCCTAATGTATTTGTCTTTTTTTTTAAAGTGTGATTGGTAAGTCTTTTTGTGTCATCAGTATCCTTTGAAAATTTAATTTACTGAGCATTATTTATGTTACTGGCATGAAACTAAGAGAAGCTAGGAAGTTAAATCTAAGCTGGGGGTGGATTCTAAGTTGGAATTTTGCCAAGTTGGTGGCATAGAAGAAGAGTAGAAAGAAAGTGAGGCAAACATGGCTGAGGAATTTAGAGGTTGTTTGAAATAGTGGACTCTGAGGGGAGAGTACAGGAGGAAGTAAATTACAGGAACTGTGCCTTGGACAGCAACTAAGGGAGGTATTGTAGGGGGCTTTTACTAGGATGGATAGGGAGTTGGTGGCTGTAACTAGATGCTTGTAGCATTAAGTAAATTGGAGGTCTGTTTTTTGGGTAGCTCGTTGTAAGAAGCAATTTGGTGTAGTGGTTAAGAGAGCAGACTTTAGAGTAAGAAATTTAGGTTTAAATCTTGGTTCTGTTACTAATTTACATGTAGTCTTGGGCAGTTTGCTTAACTTTTTCCTGAGCCTCAGTTTCATCAGTAAAATGAGAAATAAATATAGAATGTAAAGTGTGGAGTACTGTTCATGGCGCAAATGAGGGTCCAGTAAATGTTAGTGCTTAGCTATTGCTATTATTTTATTATTATTTACCCTAACTTGTAAAATGATCTTTAATTAAATAGGTAGCAAACTTTAGCTTAGTTGAAAAACAATTATCTGCTTTTTAGCAATTGGATGGGCATGGTTTGGACATCAAAAACTTTCCCTCTTCTCTCCTGACCCTGTTTCTTTTTCACTTCCTACTCCCTACCCCCATCAACAAATAACCATAGTTACTTGTTTATACTTATAGCTATTCATTATTCAGACATAAGCCAACTCAAATATATAATCTCCTTTTCTCCCCACACAAATGGTAATACACTATACAAGTTTTTTTCTCTATCTCGCTTTTTTTTTTTTGTTTGTTTTTCTTGCGTTATGCGGGCCTCTCACTGTCGCGGCCTCTCCCATTTGCGGAGCACAGGCTCCGGACGCGCAGGCCCAGCGGCCATGGCTCACGGGCCCAGCCGCTCCGCGGCACGTGGGATCCCCCCGAAACGGGGCACGAACCCGCGTCTCCTGCATCGGCAGGCGGACTCTCAAGCACTGCGCCACCAGGGAAGCCCTCTATCTCGCTTTTTAAACTTAACAAATTGATAGGAAAATTTCTCCATGATATGAAAACTTCCTCATTCTTTTTTTGTCCTTTTGCTGTATGCCATTCCCTTGTGTAGATTTAGTATACTTTCTTTTTCCAGTCCTCTGTAAATGGACAGTTGCAGATTTTTGATTTTACAATCAGTGTGACACTGAATGACTTGTACACCTATCATTTTGAACATGTAAGTATATCTGTAAAGTTAATTCATTGAAGTAGAATTGCTGGGTCAGTTGCATTTGTGATCTTTTTACTGCCATACCCTAGGAGCTACCAGTTTACTCTCAGCAGCAATAATGTATGAAAACTGATTGTTTCCCTATAGTCTTGCCTCCAGAATATGTTTCCATATATTTAGATTTTATCAACTTTATAACAGAAAAATGATATTTCAGTATAGCTTAAGTTTGAATTTCTCTTACGGATGAAGTTATATTTTTACTCATATTTAAGAATCATTTTTATCTTTCTGTTAAGTATTTCATTGGACTTTTAAGTCTTTTTTACATTCTTAAGTTTTTGCTTCTTTTGTATAATCAAATTACTCTTGTGCAATATATGGATTTTCTCTCATAATTCAAAATGTCTTCATTACTCCAGAGTTGTAAAATAACTTTTTCTTGTTTTCTTCTAATACTTTAATGGTTTCATGTTTTTACTGTGGTATATGGAATAAGTTATGGGTCCAACTTAATTTTTTAGAAAGACAGCTGCCAAGTTTTCTCAATACCATTTATTTTGTAGTTCATCCCTTCTTCCTTGACTTAGATGTCACCTTTATAAAATTTATGTTTCTATATATATTTGGGTCTATTTCTAAACTTGCTTTTCTTTCGTTAAAATTCTGTATTGTGTGGTATGTTTTCAAGTTTCCCTTTATTGTCCTCTTTTTCAGGGTTTTTCTGACCATTATTTACCTTGTTCTGGGGGAGAATAGCCTCTTGGTATTTTTTTTGTTTTGTTTTTTTTGTTTTTTGCGGTATGCGGGCCTCTCCCGTTGTGGAGCACAGGCTCGGGATGCAGGCTCAGCAGCCATGGCTCATGGGCCCAGCTGCTCCACGGCATGTGGGATCTTCCCGGATCGGGGCACAAACCCATGTCCTCTGCATCAGCAGGCAGACTCTCAACCACTGTGCCAGGGAAGCCCGCCTCTTGGTATTTTTATTGGTACCACACTAATTATTAGTTTTTGATGTTTTGGTATTGTTTATAATTTGTTATACATTCTTTTTTTAATAATAGAGCCTACTGAATCTTTAATACATGTGTTAGTGTGTATTTGGCAGAATACTGAATGATGACTACATATACCATGTAAAGCATATTAAGATAAGGGAGAGAAACTTATATTTCTTCATTGCTTTCTATGAACCAGATGCTTTTTTACATATATTAACTCATTTAACTATCATGCTATTAGTTTGTAACTGGAATTCATAGAATGTGCAATTGTTTATGGTTAAATTTCCTTCAACATTGCTTTTTTCTTCAGCTGTGATGCAGATCCTTCAGCCTTGGCAAAATATGTTCTCGCTTTGGTAAAGAAAGACAAAAGTGAGAAAGAATTAAAGGCGTTATGTATTGATCAACTGGATGTATTTCTTCAAAAAGGTAAGATCTTTGGTTTAAAAATACTAATTTAAAAAGTTATTTAAAATAAGATTCAGAGAGTGTTAAAGGAGTTCAGTAAGGGACAGACTCTTAACTAACAAAGTTGAACAAATAGTATTATTACTGATTATATCCATAGCTTATTTATAATGGAAACCTTTTCTTTCATTAACATCCATATGCTTATTCTTAAAGAATGCTGTTATTTTTTTCTTAAGAGATTAAAAAAATGACTGAAAGATAGTACTGCTTAGGAACCTACTTTGGATATTGTCTAGCACAGTGCTTCTCAAATTTTTTCACCTTGCCAGCATTTAGGTAATGATAATATTTCTGTTTGGCACACTAGGCAGGATACATGGAGACTAGTGATGGCTGGGAGTGACTGACCCAGAGGCTCTAGCCATTATAGCCCTCAGCATCCTGAGAATTGAATGGATCAGTATTACCATGGGACTTGTGCCATAGCACACTGGTTGGGAAGCTGTTGGTCTTAGTATAATTTTTAGATTTATAAAAATCAAGGCATATTTCATCATACTGATGTGGAGAAGTAGAGAATAAATATCTTAGCAAATGTTTTTTAATCTATGCTGGTTTTGGTTTTATTTTTAGAGACACAGATATTTGTGGAAAAACTTTTTGATGCTGTGAATACAAAGAGTTATCTACCTCCTCCAGAGCAGCCATCATCAGGAAGCTTAAAGGTAGAATTTTTTCAGCACCAAGAAAAAGATATAAAAAAAGAAGAGGTAAGAATTTGTGTTAAACTTTACATGTTCTTTAAAAACATATTTGGAGTGATTAAACTGAGTTTTATTTTTTTAAATTTATTTTTAGTTTTATTTATTTTTATCTGTGTTGGGAGTCCTCGAGACCACCTCCAGGTTTGATTATTTCACTAGGAGTACTCACAGAACTCAGAGCATATAGTCATACTCATGGCTATGATTTCTTACAGTGAAAGGATACAAAGCAAAATCAGCAAAGGGAAAAAAGTATATGGTGCAAAGTCTGGGGAAAAACAGGAACAGATTTCCAGAGGTTTCTTCCAGTGGAGTCAAAGAAGATGCACTTAACAAGTAGTGACAACATGTGTGAACCAGGGACGCTCATTAGAGACACAGTGCCCAGGGTTTTTATTTAGCGCTGGTTACATAGGTATCTTCAGCCTCGTATGTACCAAAATTCCAGACTCTGTGGAGGAAAGCAGATGTTCAGCATAGACCATATTGTTTATCCAGACAATTTAGGCATAGTGAGCTATTGTTATCAGGGAATGATGTGAACCTTCCAGAAATTGTTGTTTGCAGATGCCAGCTAAGGGCTTACCTTATCAGCAGGTCTTTCTAAAGACAACAGTCTCAGGAGTGCTTTTAACTCTTTTCTGCACATTATCTTATAGGTATGGACTCTTATTATCTGTGTTCTATGAAAATAGTTAGATTGTCAGTAGATCTGTTTGCTTCTGCCTACATGCATTTTGTAGGGGACTTTCTTTTAATAGAATTTATTTATTTATTATTTATTTTTGGCTGTGTTGGGTCTTCCTTGTTGCACACAGGCATTCTCTAGTTGTGGTGAGCGGGGGCTGCTCTTCGTTGCACAGGCTTCTTATTGGAGGAAGCCCTGTAGGGGACTATTTTTAAGGTAGTCAAATAAAAGGACCTTCACAGGGCAATGGAAATGACTTCATACTTTAAGAGGTGTTTACCTTTCATACAAGATTACCCTCTTGTTTAATAATCATATAATAATTCAAATTTCCTCAGTTTGATGTTTAAAGATTGTAATTTTAACAAAAATAATCGTTGACAATTAAGCTATTAATATACTATATCCATGGTTAGCCTAGTTTTAGGTCGAACAAATCTTGGTTAAAATTTTGCCACCGTTTGGGGCTTCCCTTGTGGCTCAGTGGTTGAGTCCGCCGGCCAGTGCAGGGGACATGGGTTCAAGCCCTGGTCCGGGAGGATCCCACATGTCGCGGAGCAGTGAAGCCCGTGCGCCACAACTAATGAGCCTGTGCTCTAGAGCCCACGAGCCACAACTACTGAGCCTGAGTGCCACACTGCTGAAGCCTGCACGCCTAGAGCCCGTGCTTTGCAACAAGAGAAGCCACCCAGTGCTGCAACGAAGAGTAGCCCCTGCTCGCCGCAACTAGAGAAAAGCCTGCGCACAGCAACAAAGTCCCAATGCAGCCAAAAATAAAAATAAATAAAATAAATTAATTAAAAAAAATTTTGCCACCATTTTGTGACCTTGAAATTACTACTTTTCCAACCCTTAGTTTACTCAGCTGTGAAATGGAAATATTATAGGGCTGTTGTGAGGAATAGTAAAATAAGGTCTGTGAAGCACTTGGCAGAGTGTGTGGCACAAAGTAGGTTTTCAGTAAATGATAGTTGTTATTGTTGAGACATTGTGGAGGGTGTGGTTGTGACCTTTGGTTTTTTTCACCTGATACTGTTTTTTTCCAATTAAATAAGTAATATATGTTCGTTATGTTTACATATGTTATATAATAATATTTACGTATGTATGATATGTATTGTAATTTACATATGTATTTACATATGTATTATATAATTCTCAAATGTATTTTTGTCTCTGTATATCTGAACATATTTGCACACATGTATATATATATATAGTTACATGCACATATACATAAGACACCCCCATCACTTCTGTCTTCAGAGGAAGACCAGAAATAATTTTATAACTGCATGTTTTGTACCTAATGGTATAGGGGGTCTGTTAGTAAGGAAGAATGGGATAGTGGATATTGTCTTGGCAACTGCTTATGCAACATAGAGATATACAATAATTTATTTAAATTTTACCCATTGATGGAAGTCTGGGTTGGTTCCAGAATTTTTTCCAGATAATTGCAAATTATATTTTAATTCTTGGAAACCTTGAGTAAATCATGGGCTCTTTGTTTGAGAAGCAGTAAGCCTTAGTCTTACATCTGTTGATATAATAATATTTCACCACAGTTGTCTTGAGCAGTTGTGAAAGATATTTATCCCTCATCTTTCAGAACCGAAATGTCAGGTGGCAGTCTGGATTTTAAATGCTGTGGGTGTTGTGAAAGTTCGCAGTTGGGCAGGTACCATGGAATGTGACAGTCTGTCAACCTAACTTACTTACAAGAGTGCATGGAAGCAAACTGAAGGGAAATAGTGCATCAGGAGGGTGTTTTGTTTTGTTTTGTTTTTGCAGGGGGGAAGGTTGAAATGGATAGGAAGAGTAGAACAAAAAAAATACTTATAAGAAAGAAAAAGGCAAACTGTTAAAGAAGGCTTTTAAGTATTATTTCTCAGAGTTTGGTCTGTTGATAGGATTTCCATTTAATTTATCATCTAGTGTGAGACACTTGACAGTGAGAGGCTTTTACCCAAAGGAATGCTGAAACAGCTGGCATAAACTGGGACATATTTATGCTATCTTTAGGCCGTGTGCATAAGGATATCTTAGGGTTTTTATTAAACATGCAAAATCTTGAGCCCTATCATATTTACAGAAGCTCATGTTCAATATTTTCTGAATTTGTTTATCCTCTGAATCCTTTTTTCTCTAATAACACCTCTTAATGTCCTGTGGAACCATTTTTTTGGGCAGCATGGAAAACTGGTCTAGAGAAAGTAGCACTGATCAAGGGAATGTTTTTCAGGGCTGCATTATATTAATTATATAATATGAATTGTAGGAAAGAGGAATGTATAGCTGTCATACTGCTGTGAGAAACTAGAGAACTGTTTTCACTTGTTTGTTTATTTTCACAGGTATTGTTTTCTCAAATGTTTTCTTTTTCTATGACTTGGTTAGTTCTAATGCATTCTCCTTTAGTCCCTAATGTGTTTGGTGCCAGATCAAATCCATGAAACCAAAACTTGAATGGACTTTGGAAAGAAGGAATAAAATTGGCTTTCCATTAATGATGTGTAAAATGAGGACGCTTGCTTAAAATGTTTTTCTTGCTACTGTTATCTAAAATAAGCATTTATGAATTTCTTTACCGTTCACTTTAACTTTCAGCAAGCCTGTCTTTTATTGTTAAATTAAATGATTGTACTTAGAAGACAAATTTATTTTGTTTAATGCTTTCACAAGAAGACTCTATTGCTCATATTTTAATATCAGTTAAGTCATTGAAACAGTAACATGGCAAGGAATAACTGTTGTTAAACTTGCACACATTTTTCTTTGTGTATCAGATCACAAAAGAGGAAGAGCGAGAGAAGAAGTTTTCTAGAAGGCTAAATCACAGTCCTCCTCAGTCAAGCTCCCGATACAGAGAAAATAGGTGATTGATTCTTTGAACTATGTTCAATGTTTAGACATTGCTTTTATTTTATTTGAATATTTAGACTTGATTTTCTTTTACATAGGGGTAAGTAATATCTACTCTTTTATTGGTCTAGGAAAGTGGTAACTCACTCCTTTTCTACCAAGAATATCTAGGTGAGATTTGTTGGTCCTGGAAGTGAGATTTAGAACAGTGCTCGGCATATGTTGGTTATTGTTATTATTTTTATTCCTAACTGCAAATTCCAGTGAAGTCTTAATGTGAGACTTTTTTGCCCAAAGTTTCCCTTTAGAGTAAATACATTATTTTTCCCATTAAGGCTTCAGAAGGATTTATAGTGCAGTGCATGTAATATATGCCTATAAGTACGAGACTGTGTACAAGACAATATATACTATAGGACATATGTACAGATCCCTTAATGTATAGATGCATTTGTGTATAAAATGAAGACTTCAAAAGAGTTCTTTTTTTCCTTAGCAGGGGTTTTAGAGTACTTTAGCAGGTCATGTTCAGTTTTTCAGTTTTTTGAGTTTCCTATGTTTGTATTCTGATGGTGGGATAAAGAATCATGATGGTACAAGAATAAAATAGAACTTTTGCATTTAATTGGAGTTTTTCCTGTATCCACTTAAATATTTTCCTAAAAGTGATCATATATTTCTTTAGAAGTCGTGATGAGAGGAAAAAAGATGATCGTTCTCGCAAAAGAGATTATGATCGAAACCCTCCTCGAAGAGATTCATACAGAGACCGGTACAATAGAAGACGAGGGCGAAGTCGCAGTTACAGCAGGAGTCGGAGTCGAAGTTGGAGTAAAGAGAGGCTTCGTGACAGGGATAGAGATAGAAGCAGGACTAGAAGCAGAAGCAGGACCCGAAGCAGGGGTAAATAATCCACATATATGTATATTTTGGTTGGCACTTTCATTGTGAAAAAAATTCTGTATTTGAGGGTTTTAAAAATTGTTTTAATTTTGTCAGTGTTATCTTTATTTTTTTCTATTTTGATGTATTTTGTGGGTCCAAGTGAATACTTTTTAAAAATTTCTTTAAAAATTTTTATTTTATACAAATTAAAGCCACAATGAATTACCACTGTACACCCATCAGAATGATTGAAATTTAAAAAGACTTGCTTTACCCAGTGTTGGTGAGGATGGAGATAAGCTGGAACTCTTTGGAAAACACTTGAACAGTATCTTAAAAATGTTCAGCGTATACCTACCAAAGGATCCAGTCAGTCATTCCATTCCTAGGTGTTTACTTAAAAGAAATGAAAGTGTATTTCCACACAAAGACATACACAGATGATCATGGCAGCTTCATTTATTATAGCCAAAAGCTGGAAACAATCCAAACGTCCATCAGCAGGTGAATGGATGAACAAATTATGGTATATCCATAGAATGGATAAAAAGGAAAGAACTATTGATACATGCAGGAAAATGCATGAATCTCAAAATAATTATGCTGATTGAAAGAAGCCACACAAAAAAGTGTGTGTGTGTGAGAGAGAGAGAGACAGAGACATAGAATTTTAGAAAATGCAGACTAATCTATGATGACAGAACTCAGTGGTTGCCTGGGATAAAGTAAAGGAGGGATGGATCATAAATGGGAACAAGGATACTTTTGGGGGATGATGAGTATGTACAGTATATACCTTATTTTGATTGTGATGTTTGGTTTCACAGGTGTATACATAGATCAAAATTCATTAAATTCTACATTTTAAGTATGTTCAGTTTATCATATATCAGACCTCAAAACTATGAAAACAGTTAAAAATTTTCATTTCAGATGTGTGAGTTTACAAGAGCGTCTCATTTCCAACATACATATTTTTCTTTCAATGTGTGTTATTGAAAGGGATATATTGCAGGCAGTAAAACAACTAAACACCTTAAGAGTAAAACACCTTTACTCAACTTAGAATTTTACTACCCTTGCGACCTTTATTGTATAGTTACTTTTAGTCTTTAGGAAATAATATTTATGGCTTTTATATAAGCCCTGTATTTCTCTGTTACTCTTAGAGTTTTTCGCCCCCCCCGTGATCTAGGTGTATTTTAGGCCTTTGTGCACGTTGCTTCACTTAACTGATCTCCTTAATGTCTTTTCTCTTTCCTTGGTAAATTTTCTTTTCTTGGCCCAGTTAATTTCTTTGTATTTATTATGTACTCCTTTTTCTTCCTCTTTACACATCCATTCTCATCTTCAGCAAATAGTGTTCAGTGTATAAAGCCATGCTAGGACCTTTGAATGGATGACAACTAAATATTCACCACAGAAAAAATAACCGTACTTGTATATTTTGTTTTGTTGGCTAAAGTTATGCATACTAAGATTGCAATGAAGAAAATTTAAAAATTATCTGCTATAACTAAAACTCAAAGAAAAATCTCATTAAGTACAGCAAGTTTATGTGTGGTTTTTTAGTTTAGGTCATATTGAAAAGAAACAGCTTATCTTGGAACATTGTATATACATTGAATAGTTTTTAAAAGGAGGATTGTGTAAAATTTGAACTTTTTTTCTATGTTTAGCAAAAATATTGGGTTGGCCAAAAAGTTCGTTTGGGTTTTTCCATAACGTCTTATGGAAAAACCCAAACGAACCTTTTGGCGAACCTAATATCTATTCTTAGCTTGGGGACTTGTGTGTTTTTTGTTTTTTTTTAAAATAGAGTGTAGTTTTATAAGTCATTTATATTTTGTTGCAGAAAGGGATCTGGTAAAACCTAAATATGACCTGGATAGAGGAGATGCATTAGAAAACAATTATACTCCAGTCTCTTCGGTACCTAATATTTCATCTGGCCACTACCCTGTACCTACTTTGAGCAGCACTATTACAGTAATTGCTCCTACTCATCATGGTAATAATACTACCGAAAGTTGGTCTGAATTTCATGAAGACCAAGTGGACCATAACTCGTATGTAAGACCACCAATGCCAAAGAAACGGTGTAGAGACTATGATGGTAAGCCTGTCAACTATTTCATGAGGTATCGAATTAATATTTCCACCTGAGTAACTTCTGTAAATTTAGGTTATACACAGTTACTCCAAGACTTAACCTATTGGAAGTAGTGGGAAATTAGTTTTAAGCACTTCATGAATTCCTCAGTATATTACTGAAGTCTTCATTAGTCACCACTGACTATTGAATATCAATTTAAAGATAGTGTTTATTTGCACCAAGTCTTAACATATTTTTGGAATTTGACAAACAAGAGTAATATCTACTGAGTTACCTACCAGGGAATTGGCTACTGAAACATTCTTGACAAAACTTACTTCTTTAGAAATCAGTGGTTATTAGCATGTAAGTAAAACCTAGAAATGTGAATATCACCTATATAAGCATTTTATAAATGAATTGAAGACTCTTTAAGATTTTACTGTAAAAGTTTTGTAAACTGTATTAAAGCTGTATCATGTTGCTAGCTGGGTATACTCATTTTAATTTGGTAATATATTTTTTAGTGGGTATGTTAGCTATATTTTCACTTAATATATATTTTATATTACTGGAAATGAGTAGGTAGCTCTTGTGATATGGTTACTTATACTTGCCCAGTATTAAAAATATTCCTGTTTTTAAATATCTCCACTTTTTTTAACTTAGAGAAAATGTATATGTCCAGCAGTTTTCATATTTCTTTCTAATTGTTCTTCCTCACAGAAAAGGGTTTCTGTATGAGAGGAGACATGTGCCCTTTTGATCATGGAAGTGACCCAGTAGTTGTAGAAGATGTCAATCTTCCTGGTATGCTGCCTTTCCCAGCACAGCCTCCTGTTGTTGAAGGACCACCTCCTCCTGGACTCCCTCCACCACCACCAATTCTTACACCCCCACCTGTGAATCTGAGACCCCCAGTGCCACCGCCAGGCCCATTACCACCCAGTCTACCACCTGTCACAGGTAAGTAAATATGTTTGCCAATACTTATTATCTGTCCATTCATAGTCTTTTATAAAAGTTGTTAGTTTGATGCTTGATTTTGTTAAAAGTATCTAAAGTAATCCTATAGATGCCTGTTAGGAACTAAGAGTAAGATGCTCCCATCTGGAATATACTCCTTATTTTTCAGGCTGTGCCAGACCTATGGTTTACTGTGGTTTAGGGTGGCCCTGAATTATGCATGTTACTGATGAATCCCAGCTATCTGTAGTCCTTTATAGCTTAAGACAAACCTGTTTTGGAATACATTAAATGAATATTTTACCCTGAAAAACTCATATAGTTGTAAGAGCTTGGTGTTTGTAGATATTATAATTTGCTAAAGGAGAATATCACGTTTGGATATACAATAACTTATTTTATTTGTTTGCTTTCAGATGATATTTCTTATTCTTTGGTTTTGACAGGACCACCACCTCCACTTCCTCCTTTACAACCATCTGGCATGGATGCTCCCCCAAACTCTGCGACCAGCTCTGTTCCTACTGTGGTAACAACTGGCATTCATCACCAGCCTCCTCCTGCTCCACCTTCTCTTTTTACTGCAGGTGCGGTTTTGGCTCTTTCTGTATTAATAATGTAGTATAGTTTAGAGAAGAGTTTTAGGTGAGGAATTTAAAAATGTCTAGAGAGTGAATTGCTCTATCAAGTCTGTTTTTCTTACTAAAATTATATGGAATAAAATGTAGACATGGTGAATGCACATTAAATATAAGTTCTCAGTTACACTTTTTAAAAAACTAAGTTTTTAATATTTAATTTTTATAAGACTATATTTAAAAATACATATGCATGTTAGTTATGAATTAGTAATATGTTACGTAGTTGACTTTTTCTATTATCAATATAAAAAATTACCAAGAGGAGTTTTATAATTGTTTTTTAATTGCAGTTTTTGTATTACCAGATACATATGACACAGATGGCTACAATCCTGAAGCCCCAAGCATAACAAACACTTCCAGACCAATGTATCGGCACAGAGTGCATGCGCAAAGGCCTAACTTGATAGGACTAACATCAGGGGATATGGATTTGCCACCCAGAGGTACTATGATGAATCTTTTCTTCTTATCATTTTCATAATATCAAGAGTGGCAAAGCATTTAAAAAGAACAGTCGGTCCTGTGTTTATTGGGGTTGAGTAAGGGATGATGATTATGTTTGTTCCTTGGATCCTTTGGTCTCACATGAGAGAAAAGGTAATGTGTAGTACCCTATTTGTGGTGTTGGTGACATTTTATTCTGTCATCCAAGGGGAAAGGAATTTCCCCAAAGTCCTTATTTTCTAGCTTTTTGGGGGTATATGCTATCATTTGCAGTCTTAATTGGTGCATTTAAACTCTTTAAGAATAATGCTTTAATTCCTAAAGATAAATTCTTTTGTAGTTTAGATCATGAAATTAGCTGTACAAATTTAATGCTTGATACATATTTTATTTTTGTTTGCTTTTGACATGTTAGAATTTGATACTGGTTTGCTTATAATACTTTAAGCAAAAAGAATTATATTTTAGAAAGTGACTTGTTAGCTTTTAAAATTTTCATAGAGGAGACAGACTTTTTGGTATAATTTCTAAATGGGAGAAGAAGATAGAATTTAGACTGGTCCACAAGCCAGGGCAGGAAAAGTGCTATACAGAGGTGCAAACTGATACAAAGGTTCAGAGGAGGGAGAGTTCACATTAATTTGAAAGATGGAGCAATGTTGTCAGACATAGAAAATATTATACAGGCCAGTAAAAATATATCTTTTTTCCTAACTACTTCAACTAACTTTTAAATCCCATTTTCTTTCCAATCTTTCCTTGCCATCTTTTATTTCTAGTTAAAAAAAAAAAAAAAAAGTCATGCATTGTCAGTTGTGAATAAAAGTCCAACTTGTTTAAATAAGTAACAGTCTGTACCTAATGTGGTTTAGTAAACTTGTGTTTACTTACACTTTGCAATTTTTTTGTTTGTTCATTAGAAACTGTCAGATTCTGAGCATCTACTTTGAGTGTTCAGAGAACTTTCTGTGGTGGAGGACTGAGGAACATTTTAATTTCTATCCTGTGAGATCACAGGACAACATTTCATGTGGATGTCCCTTTCCCCCCATACCTTTTAAAGTCTCCTTGAGGCATTCTAATGACTTTCATTAATAACAGCAATAGAAAAAAGGTTTCTTAACAATTTATGTAAGGGAAATAAGATTGTTTGTAATTGAAAAATAGCCACTTAAGATTATGGCTGTTCATGGTATTTACTTGTCCCTTGAGTGTCTCCTACCTGACTAGTTCAGAGAAAACCTCTTCCTTCTTTGGGTCACTACTTAGCACTCATTTTCTTTTCATTATACCAGTATTCCTTGCTCTTGCTGGAACCTCTGACATCAGATCATCTCTTTCTTACCTTGCTGCTTTGGAGTGGCATAAATGTATGTGTTCAGCTCCACATGCATGTAGTTACAAGTTATAGGAAATGGCTCTATTGAGATATAAATGTCTGGTATGCCTACTTAGAAATTTGAATGCCTTTTCTTATAGAATCATTATACATAATGATTATTTTATTACTTTTTAAAGTTCTTTAGATACATCATGTACTACTTCTGTAAGCTGGTTTAGGAATATATTTTCCATTAATAACATTGTTTTTATGTACCAGACCATTTAAATTGAGGATTACCTATACTTCTGTTGCCTTATCTTTTTTTAGTCCTCCTCCTCTCAAAATGTTCTCATCTATTGCCCATTTGGTTTGAAATTTACTGGCCTGGATTGGGACATATACATAATTGAAAGTTTATAATATTGTTCATTATATAATTATTATACATTTCTAATAGCCTATAGATGGCCTCATTTACATTTGTCACAGACTATTATGTGATAACTATATTTTTATGCTTCATACTTTCAACTTTATAGGAAATTATTGTTACTAAACAAATGAAAAAACTTTAGGCCTTTTGATGCCTTGGAATCAAAAAAGTGATAATTGTACTTTATAGATTTCTAAGGCAGTGGAGAACTTGATAGACACTCCCTTGACTGGATATAGATAGGTAGGAAGAAGGGCTAAGTGGTTTTTCATTTGCCATCAACAAAACCAGTGCTGAAAACGTTAAGCAGAAAAACAATTTATTAAAAAGATATCAGGGGAAAACACAGTAAATACAACTAATAGACACATTTACTAATTGTATATCAAGAGGAACTTGCTTCTGTGTGTTTAGCACTCCTTTTAAATAAGTAACAGTGAAAGAGAATATGAGTGAGAGAATACAGATGAGTTGGAGCAAACACATCACTGCCTTTCTTCGTGAACCTTCAGATAAAGAACATATTAAAGTACAAAAGGATATTGGATAGCTCAAAGGCTCTTTAAAAGGGCTAGTGAACATGTTTGGGAGGCAGGAATAAGGCCAGAAATTCTGTTGCAGAACTGGTCCTGTGAAGATACCACTCGGCAAAGAAACTACAACTTGCACTGTGAATGCCAGCAATGCCAGATACTGGATGTTTCCACCTGATCTGCTGTAGAGATGTGGGATAAGTCAGAGTTAGCCAGAAAAAGGGGGTCGATAAAACACATATATCCTGTGCTACTTTTGTGAAACTGGAAGATATTTTTGATTAGGAACAGAGGGAGTAAGGGATATGGGGGCGGGGAGATAGAAGGCCAATTAAAGGCGTTTGAAAAATTCTAGAAAAGAGATGGTAAGTAGCTAGGCTAGGGTAGTAACAGTGGGAAGTAAGAGATTTAAGTTTAGTGGAAAGAGTTGACAACACCTTTAACTTATTGAATTTGGGGACTTAGAATGGGGGTAATGGAGAAGGTGAAATGAAAGACACCAGGTTTCTGTTTTGGATAATTGGGCAGATGATAATATCATTCATTGAGAGGAAGAACAGATTTGGTAGGAGGATCTCCTGCATGGAGTTTATAGTGGTAGCCATGAGAGAGATTGTGCTGAAACAGATCCTAAGTTCTTTTGGTTAGTTATATGTTTAGAAATACTCAGAATAGGAGTTATATAACCAATTTATCCATCTTTTAAGAAAGGAATTTTAAAATATATTTTTTCCGGGTGGACTAATGTTAGCATGTTTTAAACTTTGGCGTCATTTGGGAATAACAGGTTAAATGTAGTTTTGTGTTTGTCAAACTCCATCTAAGTGTATGTAAAATGTTGAAAGTAGCACATATTTACAGCTCTTTTGCACTGCATTTCAATGTTGAATCTTTACCTTTTTTAATTTAACATGATTTTGTTATGTTAATATGCTGATGTTTAAATAAGCAACTCATTTCAGTCACAACTCCAAGTTATTGAGTCTTGAGGTTACTAGACTAGTGTTAAATTTTAAATCTTGTAGATTGTGCATTTAATTTCAAAACTATAAACTCAGCCCCAAGATGATTTATTTATTGTTAATTTGACATATGAGAATTACTGATTATTCTTCAGTTAAGTGTGAAAGGAATTCAAAATAAGTTAAAATCCCTTAGATGACTGTATTTAGATGTACATATATTTCTATTTCTTCTAAAATGTATATTTGGACAAAAATCCAGAACTTTGTTTTTAATGCAGATTTAAGGAGGTGGCTACGATTAACAGAAAATATTAATCTATGCTTTCTTTTCTTTTGTTTCAAACAGAAAAGCCTCCTAATAAAAGCAGTATGCGGATAGTAGTGGATTCAGAGTCAAGGAAAAGAACCATTGGTTCTGGGGAGCCTGGAGTTCCTACAAAGAAGACTTGGTTTGATAAGTAAGCTGGCAGGGGAAATTGAGGAATTTTATTATGCAGTGATCTTTAGGATCGTTGCAGTATTATTGTGACAGTATAGTGGTCTCTTTCAAAATAAAATTTATTCTGTAGGCAGTCCCCAACTAAAGTGTATAGTATTTGTTTTCTAAAAATATGTAAGTTAGTTGTCTGGTACTTGAAAGGTGCTTTCTTATAGAAATGGTGTGGTGGTTGAGCACATAATTTCTCCTATTTGTACCTCTCGCTACCTTCACAAAAAAAACAACAACCCACCCCTTAACTTAGCGATGTTGTTGATTACTAGCTGTTTAAAGGATAGTCATGAGCCTACTCTTAGGGAAGGAAGGAAGGGTTAGGTATGAGAGGAGGCTTTACATGTGGGCAGTTCCTGTTAGGAGTTAGAAAGCAGCCTTTGTGGGGGTAGGGGAGGCTGTGTGTTTGATGATTCATTTACAGATTTGCATGTTTGAGGAAAGACTGGGATCACACTTTTAGAGCTTTAACGTATGTTTAATAATGGATAATTTCTAGTTCTGTCTCTGCCTTTAATTCTGTGATTTAGGGCAAGCAATGTAACCTCCCTGGGCCACAGTTTTGACCCCCTTTCTTCAAGTGTCAAACGTATGGTCTACAATTCTGACTTTTTTTTAATTGGAAGGAGGTTGAGACAGTCATTTCTTGCTTTTAATCAATGTTTTGAAGTAGGAAATATCTCAATAAGTTAGCCTTTGCAGAAATGGCAAAGGTTATATAGGCAAATTGACTGAAAGAGGGTGCTAAGACCTTTCCTGCTAAGAATTTTAAGTAGGAGTGGAATAGAAGTGGAAAGGAACAAAGGATAAGGAAGAAACCTTCTCACTTGGCTTCCATGAAAGATAATGAACACTACTCATTTGGAAACTTCATTTTTTGAGGAAAAAAAATAAATTCCCTTTATCAACTAGCAATTTCAATTTGGAAAAAAAAATTGAACTTAAGTTGCAAAACTTTATTCCTTTGTACTTGATAGGGATCAGGATTTATAAATGAATGTATTAATTAACTTGATTTTTGTTACAGGCCAAATTTTAATAGAACAAACAGCCCAGGCTTCCAGAAAAAGGTTCAGTTTGGAAATGAAAATACCAAACTTGAACTTAGAAAAGTTCCTCCAGAATTAAATAATATCAGCAAACTTAATGAGCATTTTAGTCGATTTGGAACCTTGGTTAACTTACAGGTAAGAGCTTTGAAGTGATTCTTTTGTCTCTGCTTAATTATCTAGAGAGGGAATCTTAATATAGTAAGAAAAATAGTTTTATAAGAAAATATTATGGAAACTTTGGTAATATTCTAAGTTTAGAAAATTGGATATGAAGTGAAACTTTTTATTTTAGGAAAATGTGTGATTTTGAATAACCTATTTACTTTCAAAAGGCAGGAGACTTGATAGATCTTATTATACACTTTTTACCTAATAGAGATTATCATAAAATTACAGCAAAGTTAAATAACCACAGTGGTAAAATCTAATCTTACAGTAATTTTCATTTCCTTAGTTTCATATTAGCAGAATGCTTCAGTTAGATTTATTTTTGCTGCCCCTATGGTGGGACACATTTAATAGATATTTTGGGGGCCCAGATACCAGGTAATCCATAATCAGTTTAAACATTTACTTTTTTCTCTTCCACTTTTGAACATCTTTTAAGATAAATATCAGTGTAATTTGTATTTGATTTCCCCTAAAATTAGACCTTGGCTTAGGTCTGTGTTACTTGTGAGGTTATTTAGTATTGAGTTTACATTATGTAATATGTTGAAAGTTCAAATAATGTTGGGCTTCTTCTCCAGTTTGTGCAGCATTCTTTTGAACTAAATTATTTCCCGTAATCGGATAAAAATAAGAATAAATGTTGAGAGTACAACTTAAGTTGATTTTTGGAAAAATTTGTTTTCTTTCCATTTAAAAAATAATATTATAAAAGTAATAGATGAGGGACTTCCCTGGCGGTGCAGTGGTTAAGAATCCACCTGCCAATGCAGGGGACACGGGTTTGATCCCTGGTCCAGGAAGATCCCACATGCCGCGGAGCAACTAAGCCTGTGTGCCACAACTACTGAGCCTGTGCTCTAGACCCCATGAGCCACAACTACTGAGCCCACGTGCCTAGAGCCCATGCCCCGCAACAAGAGAAGCCACCGCAATGAGAAGCCTGCGCACTGCAACGAAGAGTAGCCCCCGCTCACCGCAGCTAGAGAAAGCCCTCAGGCAGCAAGGAAAACCCAATGCAGCCAAATCAGTCAGTCAGTCAATCCCTAAAATGAAAAGAAAGTTCAACAAAAAAGGGTGGGGCAGTAGAGATTTATATAGAATTTAAAGAAAATGTGTTCAGCTCTCTGTCTCTTCCATTCTTCTCATATATGCCCACAATATTATTACGTTATTGGTAACAATTTACCATGTGTTATTTTGGATTTTTTGTTTTGTATTTCTGTGAGTTATGTATCTACCTATAAATCAGTATGCAAACTTAAAAATATGTACATATTTAAAAGTATGTGGGTCTCTAGTGTACAGATTACCCTGTAGTTATTTACTGCATCTTGAATATCTCTAAATATCTTTTTATGGCAATTTGATTTATCTACCACGTTTAGATCTAGACTTTAAAAAGTTCTTTTCCTTACACAGTTAACTACATTAGTAATATTAAATTTAAAGAAGTTTAAAGCTGAGGGTTAAAACATGGTATCTCACTATTGTTTCAACTTGTATTTCCTCAGTTACTGGTGAGATTGGTATCTTATCTCTGTACAGGTCCTACTGCTGTATCTGTATACTACCTGCATTATTATTTATAAAATACATATATTTGAAAGTTAGTTTAAAGAAACCCTTTAGCTTTACCCTAATATAACTGCCCCCCCGCCCCCATTTTACATGAATTACTATTTAATTCTTAACAACTACTGAGCGGGTATTGTTATCTGGAGCGAGGTTGCTTGATTCAGGGTCTGTGTGCTTAATCCCTATTTTGCATTGCTTTGCATCACCAGTAGTTTATATAACATACTTTGGAAAGTACTGGTATTATTGAAAGAACAGGAAATTGAACACTAAAAAGCCCTGGATCTACTACTTACTCGTTGTATGGATCTACAGAATCACATACTCTTTGAATCTTAGTTTCCTTATGTGTAAAATGTGATTGTTGCTATTGTTTTGTAGATCTTACTCCCCTTGCCCACCTTAAATTTTCTTATGCTCTTGGAAATATTTTTGTGAGGGTTACCAATTTGGAAAATTTTACAGATGGATTTTTCTGTGATTTTCAATTAAAGATCACTCCTTTCAAAGTAGTTTACTGCCTTTTTCTGACTCTGGGGATCTAAGTCATGTCACTCAGTGACATAAGGATTATTTCTTATAACCTTAATATTGGGGGTAAAAAGTGAAACATTCTAATGCTTATATTTAACATTTGTGCAGTGAGCATTCTGTACTAAGTCTTATATAGAGGAGGCTCTGATTCCACTCTGAACGGTCCTCAGTTACCATTTCTTCTGGAGTGAAAGTAGGCTACGGTAATAATCTAGATATAAGGAAGTGTAAAGATAGACTCTTACTTGGAGGACCAATATTTCATTTCTTGGGGAATTTTACTGTATAAAGCAATAGATTCATTTGCAAATTCACTGTGCTTAATATTTTAAATCTTAGGTTGCCTATAATGGTGATCCTGAAGGTGCCCTTATCCAATTTGCAACATATGAAGAAGCAAAGAAAGCAATATCAAGTACAGAAGCAGTGTTAAATAATCGCTTTATTAAGGTTTATTGGCACAGAGAAGGAAGCACCCAGCAATTACAAACTACTTCTCCAAAAGTAAGAGAGAAATTTGTGTGAAATTAAATGCTTTTCTTGGAACGCTCTTGGCACAGTGGTTTTTTTTGTTTTGTTTTTGTTTTTGTTCTTTTGTTTTTTTGCGGTACGCGGGCCTCTCACTGTTGTGGCCTCTCCCGCTGCGGAGCACAGGCTCCAGACGCGCAGGCTCAGCGGCCATGGCTCACGGGTCCAGCTGCTCCGCGGCATGTGGGATCCTCCCGGACCGGGGCACGAACCCGTGTCCTCTGCATCGGCAGGTGGACTCTCAACCACTGCACCTCCAGGGAAGCCCTTGGCACAGTGTTTTTTAAAAGCAACTTCTCTAACCTGTTCTCTCATTTTATTATGAAATTAATCCCTAGTTTAGATAATTATAAGATGATATGTGTAAAGCCTATAGAACAGTCCCTGTTACGTGGGAGATAGTCCAGTACATGGTAGCTGTGTGTATTCTAGAAACTCAGACTGTGGGTTCATATTGGAAATCCTTCCTTCCCTCTGTTTTTCTCTCTTTCAATCAGTGAGTCAATGAATATGTAAAGTTTAATTGTTTGCAGAGGTGTACTACAGCAGTTTGTTTTTCTGTTTATCTTCTGTTAACTAAAAAAAGAGAAGATAGTGAAGGTCAGATTTTGATTTTTTCCTCTACTTTATAAATATTTTATGCATCTATATACATGCATGAAGGAATTTGGGAGGTGGTTAGGTTTTGATTATAAGCTGCACTTTTAAAACTTTCTCTGCATGGGCAACGTAGTAACAAAATAACAAAGGTTACCTTCCATGCTCATGAACTAATCAACTTGTTTAACATGTTTTTTTTGTTCTGAGGTAATGCAGCCTTTAGTCCAGCAGCCCATTTTGCCTGTTGTGAAGCAGTCAGTCAAAGAGCGGTTGGGTCCGGTACCTTCAAGTACTGTTGAACCAGTGGAAGCCCAGAGTGCCAGTTCAGAACTTCCTCAGGTAAATGAAAAGTCTAACTGTGCCTGTCATGTAATAGGTTCTCAATTAGTTTCCCTTGGTGATCTGAATTATAATTAATTGAGTGTGTGTCTGTGTCTGTGTGTGTGTGTATATATATATATATGTTTTATGCAGAAATATGATGGTCTATTTGTATTTGAACACCACTTGTAAAATTTTTTTTTTTACCATTACCATAACGTTTTCAGTCTACTTTTCCTATAGTATTTGAATCTTAAATTCTTTCCTGTAGCTAATACTTATTTATGAGAATAAATACTTTTTCACTTTGTAGAGGAGACATTTTCCAGCAAAACTGTCTAAAATGTAAAGTTTTAGTACATTAAATCTTACTTTTCCCATCATCTTTTACTTAACTAGAATGCTGTTCCAGAGATAATTATGTAGTAGACTGAACTGAAAGCTTTTGGGAAGGGAAGGCTTAAACCTTGAAGTTACTTATGCAGCTCTCTCAGAACTTTACATCACTTATTCCTGACTCTCAAATTCTCTTCTCCATATGCCATTCCCTTCCCTCCCTTCCACACTCGAGTGACACTTTCTTGTTTCTGCACCCTCAGTCTCTTATGTTTCAATATTTGCTGTGTGAAATAGTTAGGATGTCGTATCCTACTTAGCTAATGGATGCCACCTTGTTAAAATAAGTCTTTGTAGATAATTCCTGAAGAGTAAGATATTGAGATTTTATAAAAACATGCAGAATGTAAATTAGTAAATTATTAGGTACTAAAAAAAAAAAACCCTCTCCAATCCTGCTATCCCAAATCATCATCAAATACAGTGTATTTGGCTATAAAACAAACATACTTTAGGATAGAATGGCGTTTGTTTTAAGCTCACAAAGCAGGCACGTATTTTAACTACTCAGATCTAATATTTAGAATGTACAAACTTTCTACTTGTCAACATAGGATTCTAAGAATGTATGGTTCTGTATCACTGGAGGGGACTTTAGCAACCACCTCATTCAAACCTCTTATTTTACATCATAATTTTCCATGATTGAGTAATACTGTATACTGTTTGTTTTTCCAAATATTTTCTTTCTATCTCTGTCTTTACAGAAGGCCCAAGGTTTTGTTATTAACATCAGTATACTTACAGAGTCAGTATATGTTAGTAGAATCAGAATGTTCAAAATCCCTACAGACTTATATATGTTTGGGGAAACACTGAATATGTCCATTTTAATTTTTTTAGAATGTAACTAAGTTATCTGTGAAGGACAGGTTGGGTTTTGTATCAAAGCCATCTGTTTCAGCAACTGAAAAGGTAAGAAGAATAGCATGATGTGTGTGTCTTGGCTTCATAAATGTTTTCAGGTGGCATCTTAATTTTTTAATTTTTTTCATAGTTCCAAACTCTTGCTTCTTAATTGTATCTTTTATTCCTACCTTTTTGCTTTCCATTTGCTGAAAAAGAAAAATATTTGCCTACCTCTTTTTGCTTTTTGCATCAGCATTTTAATACTTGCTGCTCACTGTATTTCCTTATGCTCCATTCCTTTTGTTTTTAGTTTTTATTTACTATTTTTTCTTTAGAGATATCATACATTTTAATTTGAAAACTCTGACAACCTTATAGAGAGGGCCATGAATTAGGAATTTTACCTGAGTTTGAGCTCTGGCTCTTCACTTACTAACTGCATGACTTTGGGCAGTGCTCTTAACCTTTCTGAACCCTTTTCCTCATCAGTAAAATGGTGATGGTAATATTTGTCTTACGGGGTTTTATGATGATTAAATAAAATCAATTATTTAAAGAGTATTTTGTAAATTAGAAAGAATGATGTAAATAAGTTTTTTATTTATTACAAACAGCTATTGTGTATAGCCTGACAATATAGTTAGTCATTTCTTTTTTTAAATGAGGGGAGCAAATGCTGATTAAATTGAGAACATTTTTGGACCTGTCTTATAGTTCTGTGTAGATGTGTTATTTTTTTCTGTTTAGGTATGAGTGAATGGCCCCGATCTTTAGTCTTTTTTGAGGTATGTCGAATCACAGAATATTAGAATTAGATAATCTTTCTCATTTCTTTATCCTCACCTTAAGGAAGTAGTTTTATGATTGACCTATACACTATGAGTTACTGAGCTAGGACTGGAATCTGGGTCTTTGATTTCTTTCTAGTCCATGGCTCCTTCCATTATGAAGATTACGTGGGAAATTGACATTATAGTTAATTAGAGCATCCCATGAAATAGCTGACCTGCTCTCTTCACTGGTTCTTCAGTATATTATTTTCCTATTTACTGTGTTAAACTTTGGCAATTCTAGAAATTTGAGTATGAATCTCATTTTGTATATCACATTTTCTTCTTGGGCACCTCAGCATTACTTTAAAGTGATTCATTATTTCCCCTATAAATTAGTTTCTCCTCCTAGCCACCCACTTCTGGAAGTGATGCCACCATTTTCCTTGTTGTGCAGTCCAGAAGCCTTAGAGTCATTCACTTGTGTTTGTAGTCCAGTTGTCTCCTTCAGTTCCCTGGCCTCTGGACTGGCGTCCCCCTCTTCTAGTTTACACTGCCACCATTCTACTCTCAGACTTATTTTAATGTTAACTTCGTACAGAAACTTTCATTTCCTCAGCTAAATTTGCTTGATTCATAACTCATCATACCTCAATTATTGTGGTTCTGTTACCTCTGCTTTAGTTGTTCCTTTCTACCCTAATGAGCCCTTTTCTGTTCATTGTCTCTTGCTATTTCCTGCCTCTTTTCTTTTTTTTGATGGTGGTTTTTCTGGAGTAATTTCCTTCTGCCTAACAGATTTCTAGTCATTCTTTCAAAGATTGAAAATCTCTCTAACCTCTACTATGAAACCTCCAGAGTTTTCCATATATGCCCCCCTCCCGAATTTGTGTGGTTTAGTCTATGCCACTAAGTTTAGCAGCATCTAAATATTTACTTTGATTATTTTTATCCTCCTTGATAATACGTAACTAAGGAATAAAGTAACAATATAAGGGCTGATACACTTAGTATAGTGCTGAGCAATTCTGGTGAGGTCTACAACCCTGATTATGTTTAGGATCTGTTTATGTCAAGGTTTGGATTCTGAAATTGAAGTGTACTAATTATAGCTTTTACAAAACTTTTCTAGCGTGTTTTGCTACTTGTTCTCAGTATTGTTTTTTAACATGTTTTGTATCACTTTAGATGAAAGGTGTCCACATTTGGAATTGATAGTATAAATTTGCTAATATAGTTAGCATTAAGTATATTTGTGAAAAATCACTAGTGGTAGTGGGCTATTTATGAAAAAAAAACTACTCAGTAAATATTGTAAAGAATCTTCTAAGGAAAGAAATTATTTACAAGTATGTAACTTCCTGTCATCTTCAGTGAACCTGTTTACAGAATAGCATTTTGTTTTTGCTTATTCTTGGTTATTTCTGTTCCCCTAGTCCATAGGGGTTTTTACTGCATAATCCTTAGAGCTCAGTGATTCAGAGAAGCCTTAGGAAGAGTAGGAGAATGTTCCCCATCATCAAATGTTATTTCAATTTTTTTTTAAATTGAAGGCTGGGAAAAACTCAAACCTTGCATCCAAACAATATCTTTTGTCATTGTTTTTGCGGTATGCAGGCCTCTCACTGTTGTGGCCTCTCCCATTGCGGAGCACAGGCTCCGGACGCGCAGGCTCAGCGGCCATGGCTCACGGGCCCAGCCGCTCTGCGAACTGGGGCGCGAACCCGTGTCCCCTGCATTGGCAGGCGGACTCTCAACCACTGTGCCACCGGGAAAGCCCTTTTGTCATTGTTAAAGCAAACAAGTACACAAATGTAAAATTTTATCCCCTTCCTGTAAATAGCACCCACTAAACTCTCTAGTGATTCTTTGTTATTCTAAGGTTGCATGTGAGAGGGCTAAGAAAGAGGAAACTTAAAACCTAATTTTTACCGCTAAATATTAAGATACTGTAATAGCTATTAAATAGGTATTGTTGAGTAGAGTGATCAGTAAAATGATCTTTGAGTGCCTCAGCTTACTCTAGAGAGATTTATGAAGAATAAAGGTGGCCTCTGCATATACCATCCTGGTTAGTTTTTTATTTTATTTTATTTATTTATTTTTTTAATATTTATTTATTTATTTTTAGCTGTGTTGGGTCTTCATTTCTGTGTGAGGGCTTTCTCTGGTTGCGGCAAGCAGGGGCCACTCTTCATCGTGGTGCGCGGGCCTCTCACTATCGCGGCCTCTCTTGTTGTGGAGCACAGGCTCCAGACGCGCAGGCTCAGTAGTTGTGGCTCACGGGCCTAGTTGCTCTGCGGCATGTGGGATCCTCCCAGACCAGGGCTCGAACCCCTGTCCCTTGCATCGGCAGGCAGATTCTCAACCACTGCGCCACCAGGGAAGCCCCAGTTTTTTCTTTTTAAATAAAAAATTTTTTAAATAAATTTATTTATGTATTTATTTTCGGCTGCATTGGGTCTTTCTTGCTGCATGCGGGCTTTCTCTAGTTGTGGCCAGCGGGGGCTACTCTTCATTGAGGTGCACGAGTGGCTTCTCTTGTTGTGGAGCATGGGCTTTAGTCACACAGGCTTCAGTAGTTGTGGCATGCAAGCTCAATAGTTGTGACTTGCAGGCTCTAGAGCACAGGCTCAGAGTAGTTGCGGCACACGGGCTTAGTTGCTCTGCAGCATGTGGGATCTTCCCAGACCAGGGATCGAACCCGTGTCCCCTGCATTGGCAGGCAGATTCTTAACCACTGCACCACCAGGGAAGTCCATCCTGGTTAGTTTTTTAAAAAAGATTTAGACTGTCCAAATTATCCCCGTAAAGCTCTTCTAAATTCTAAGAAGGTAAACTGACTAATCAGTTGAATATTTAATGTTCTTATATCAGTTTTAGGTATATCAGACTTATGGTACAGGATGTTATTGTTCCTCAACAGGGCTTTTTTTTGGTAATCTAAAAATATATCCTGGTCCCTTTGCATGATGATAAGCTGACATCTGTACCATGGAACTTTTAAAAGGGAAATTGTGTGGCATAATTGAAGGAACATTGCATGTCATATAGAGAATTTGGCTGTTAGGATTTAGCAGCTGACATTCTGGATGATCCTGGATAAGTCTTACTCTCTGTTTCCTTAACGATAAAATACAGTCATTTAGGTAACCCTTTGATTTTTAAAATTTGTATTTGTTGTGTAATTTTGCTATTTTATTATAAAGATTAAGGAAATGTATGATCATTTCTTTTCATAACTGTTACTGACTAATTTTAATTTTAAAAAATGGATTGGCCTCTGTCAGGATTATTCTGTGGATTACTCAGTATTATTACCAGGATTATTTTTCTTACAGAGAAATATGATTTATATAAAATTATTTGCTATGCTGAATTTTCTGGGAACTGAGCTGTTGTAGCAAAAATTGATTACTGACTTAAACATTTTTTTCTTTGATATTAAAAATATTTCTCTGCAAGATCTTCAATCCCTTTGTCTCTTTTAAGCTACTTGGTATTCTTGTAAGAAATAAAATCGTTAATTCCTGAAAATATTTGATAAACTTAATTTTAAAGTAAACTCCTGTTGTCCTCACTAGAATTCCCAGTTAAGTTTTGCTACAGAAAACACATCTGTATGCTGCTTTAAGGGAATGTCATAAGTGAACATTTGAGATTTATTGAAAGGTTGATTATTTACTTAATATAAAAGTTGACTGTATGGTAATTATATATTAATAAGTTTCCTACACATAACTCCTCAGAATACTGTCTTTTTTTTTTTTTTTTGTGGTGGGGGAGCCTCTCACTGTTGTGGCCTCTCCCGTGGCGGAGCACAGGCTCCGGACGCACAGGCTCAGAGGCCATGGCTCATGGGCCTAGCCACTCCGCGGCATGTGGGATCTTCCCGGACTGGGGCACGAACCCGCGTCCCGAACCCGTGTCCCCAGCATCGGCAGACAGACTCTCAACCACTGCGCCACCAGGGAAGCCAGAATACTGTCTTTTTATTGCATTCAAGCAAGGCACTTCTGCTTTAGACACCTGTGAGAACTAGCTTATTGGGAGTGTTGCTTTGGGTCATCCTAACTATGTTTCTTTTGTATATGATTTTAACTTGGGCACTGGTTATTAAAAAATGATACTTGGATGACTTAATTTGTAATAACCTTCTTTTGCAGTAGGTAATTTTTACAAAATACTTTTTTTATTCCGTTTTTATCCATGAGAAAAATCTATTTTTCTTTTTTTTACAAGTACTAATAATAGTCATGGCTTGTAATATTTTATATAGGAAGTAAGATAAGGAGGTGTTAATGGATTATAACCTCTATTTTATTGGAGAATTGGCTTTTATCTTGGGAAGTAAGAGGTGTTAGTGATGTATATTTTAACAACAAAGCGTGTGATACTTTTCAGCTCATCTTGTGAATTGAAGAGAGCTTTGATACCCGACCTGACAAGTGTACTACAAGAAATGAAAATTACAAGCCAATATCTCATGAACATAAATGCAAAAATCCTAAGTAAAATGTTAGCAAATGTACAGTGATATGAGAAAGATAATACATCCTGACCAGGTAGAGTTTATTCCGGAAATGCAAGGTTGATTTAACATTTGAAAATCATTTATTTCACCATATTAACAAAATAAAGGCTTGGGAGGAGGGATGTGGTAGATGTTGGAGGGAGGGAGAAGGACCCCATGTGATTATCTCGGTAGAAAAAAAATGTGATAAAATTATTTAGTCACATTAAACATTCTGCAAGCTAGGAATAGAAAGAAACTTCCTTAATTTTGACAAAGTATATTTGCAAAATAACAGACCCCTACAGTTAACATATTCAATGGTGAAATATTGAATACTTTCCCCCGAGATCAGGAACAGCAAAGGATGTCCACTCTCGTCACTTTTTTCCAGTAGTATAGGGCCTAACCACTACAATAAGGAAATGAAATAAAATAAATGGCATAAACGTTGGAAAGGGAGAAACAGAACTGTGTTTACTCACAGATGATATATATGTAGAAAATCCAAAAGAATTCACAGGCGATTGGAATTAATAAGTGAATACAATAAGGTCACTGGAAATAAGGTCAATATGTAAAAATACAGCACATGCAGAAACCATTTTGAAAATAGAGGTGTGGTTGTTTAGAAAGACCACTGTTTTTATTATATCCTTAGAATTGTAGCATCATCTTTTCTGTTGGGTTCGTTACTTCCCGCCACTGGTTTCATTTTTAATAGATTTTCTTCTCTTTTGTGACAACTCTATCCTCATCTTTCAAAAAATACAGATATTTCTTGTTACTCAAACTCTTACTGTCTAAACTCTGCAACCTAATAGATTCAGATAGTGAGCAATATTTGTAATCATATAGTTCACTGTTTCTAAGACATTTTATTTTCACATTTTTACACCTCTGAAATTGGGCTACATCTTATAGTTGTTGGTATTTATGATTATAATTGGCAGCCTTTTCCTTTAGTAGGGTTATATTAAATTACAGTGTGTCTCCTAGGCAGTGGTATCTTAAGCTCAGTGAAATATATTAGCTGATGTTCTGTTTTTACAGAAGGAAGTTCCTGGAAAAAACAAGGAAATGAGATGCTTGTAGCAATAAAGGAGTCTTCTTACTGTTATCATATACTTTTTTTTTTTTATTTTTGCGGTATGTGGGCCTCTCACCACCGCGGCCCTTCCCGTTGCGGAGCACAGGCTCCGGACGCACAGGCCCAGTGGCCATGGCTCACGGGCCTAGCCACCCCACAGCACGTGGGATCTTCCCGGACTGGGGCACGAACCCGTGTCCCCTGCATCGGCAGGCGGACTCTCAACCACTGCGCCACCAGGGAAGCCCTATCATGTACTTTTATTCACCTTGCAACAGCAATCCTTGGTGTGATATCTGGTATTAATAACAGTACTTGGAAAGGGAGTGTTCCCTACTCACTGAAATTGGAGAAATGCTGAATTAAACAAATTATATGGGTTTCTTTACTTCTGGCTTTCTCACAGCTCTTACAATAATATACATTTTGAAACTAGAAAGTAGGGTTATGATATTGTTTCCAACTTTGAGTATAGAAATCCTTTTTTGGTCACAACTTCAACTTGTTATGGAACCATCATGACAAAAACAGTTTATAAGCAGTCTCTTTCTTCTGCAGATTATCTTGTGTTTCTCCCTTTATAAAGTTATTATCTCACCCTGTATAATCATACAGATTGACATTGTATGGTGTGGTAAGGTAGCATGGAATAACTTTTCCTCTAGAATTACAGAGAATGTGACAAGTTAGAACTAAATCTGTGTCTACTTTATATTTTACTGAATGCAACCATTTCATACTTGTTAGTGATATCTTAAGTATTTTCATTATTGAAGAAAATTATCAAAGTTTGATACACATCAACTGTTGTAAAGAACCTTTATTTTTAAACATCAGCTGTGCTATATGGAACTAGTGTAATTATAGTATTCTAGGTTTTTATTTCATTTAGAGGCTAAGACATTCTTGGATACTTAGAATAGCGATGAGTTGCCTAAGCTTTGTGATGTTCCCTAATCTAATTTCATGATAAAAGATTAGAAAGTAGTGTCCAGATTGCTACTTCTCTGATATACCCAGTTATTTACATTTTAGTAGTGAGAAAGTAGGGCTCTTTTTCTCATTGATACTCTTCTATTTATGTAGTTCTTCTAACCTCTTTTAGGTCATGAACTCCTTTAAGACTTTGGAAACTATGTTTTTTCCTCTGGGAAGTTACACTCTTCACACACATGGTTTCATGTTTAGATTTTATAGCATTCATAGCTCTCTTTGAAGGGATCTCTAAACTCCTTTCCAAGAACCAGTAACCAACCACTCTTTGGAACCTACAACTTTATGCTTTCGTAGGATAAAAAAGGCAGCCTATATACACTTTAATTTTCTTAAATTGACCTTTGTGTGGAAAAGATTATCCACTCTGATCTACCATCATTTCATTTTAACTTGGTGCAAAAGTGTTTATTGAGTATTTGCTGTGTGCCCCGGTGCTGTTCTAGGCACTGAAGATAAAGCAGTGAAACAAGCAAAAAAAATCCCTACCCTCATGGAATGAATTTTTGGGTTTGTGAGGACATTAGGCACCATCAGGTTGAACTTCTTATTTAATGAGCAAACTGAGGCCCAAGAAGGTACCTGAATTTACCCATTGTCTCATAATTAGTTGGTAGTAAGGTTTAGGTACTAGAAGAAGCACAAAGAGGAGAAAGACATGTTTTTTTTGTTTCAGGGCTCTTACAATGAAGATAGCGAGAGAGATATAAAAGAAATTAATATGTCATCCGGTCATTTTTACTAAATATTTTAATAGGAATAATATTTCATGGAAGGACCTAGGTAGAAGAAATAAATGATTAGAGCTTTGTGGAGGTCTGGAGTGGTTGTGCTGAACCTGAGCTGAGTTTAAGGGAATAAGGTCACTTAAAGTAGGAGCAGTGCTAGCAAAGGAATGGAGAGAGAAAGCAATAAGGTTAATTTCAGAAATGTAAATTACAAATGATCATTTTAAATTATTTGCAGGACAGTGTCTGATTTCCTCCTGTGCTGTGTTCTTGTGTACAGTTTTTGCTTTAGTCACTAGGAATACTAGTAATGTATTCAACAACTAATATTTTCTCAGTGATACAGTAATGGCAGTGTGTTTTTCATTGATTTGAAGTTTTTGTATGTTTGCTTTTTGCTTTTCTTCTAAAGGTATATGGTGTTAATTAAAAAAATTTTCACTTTATAGTTTATCCCTCACTCATACCCTTTCTTTCAAATCACTAATGTGACTTAGTTATTACAAATATATAATACTTTTAGTTCAGTGTGCTAGATTTTTTTTTTTTTTTTTTGCGGTACGCGGGCCTCTCACTGCTGTGGCCTCTCCCGCTGCGGAGCACAGGCTCCGGACGCGCAGGCCCAGCGGCCATGGCCCACGGGCCCAGCCGCTCCGCGGCTTGTGGGATCCTCCCGGACCGGGGCACGAACCCGTGTCCCCTGCATCAGCAGGCGGACTCCCAACCACTGCGCCACCAGGGAAGCCCCAGTGTGCTAGATTTTGACAGGAGTGCTTTAGAGTTTTGAAGGAAATAGTACTCAGGAAATCATGAATGCTTGATACATTTTTTGAGAAATTGAATTTGTATTGGTAGGTGTTGTCTACATCTACTGGCCTAACAAAAACGGTGTATAATCCAGCTGCTTTGAAGGCTGCACAAAAAACCTTACTTGTTTCCACCTCTGCAGTTGATAATAATGAAGCACAGAAAAAGAAACAGGTAAGTATAGTAGTGTACAGAATTTGCAGGTCGGGAAGCTTTTCTGCATGTATGTGTTTTTTCAGTGCTTATCATAAAATAGAGCCAAAAGAAAGGTATATGTTGGCTGCCACTGAACTTTTATTTTCCCTAGTATATTAGTAAATATTAATTTTCGTCTTGGAATGAAAGGCTCTCCTGATTGATTTTTGAAACTTGTGTACTTATTTAAGCTTTACATAGGAAAACTTTGCATTTCATTTTTGTTGCCAAGCTTCTTCAGTTACAACCAGTTCTGTCTTCTTGGGTAATTCCATTTATCGGAAAGGTGCATGGTAAATATTCTAATAATATTTTTGATCCCTTCTCTAGGAGGCACTGAAACTTCAGCAGGATGTAAGGAAGAGAAAACAAGAAATTTTAGAAAAGCACATTGAAACACAGAAGGTAAAATATTAAAGTTAGATTTGGCAAAATATATTTATAAGTATCATAATTTTTAGTGAATTTAATCTTACACTCTATAGATAGTCCTGAGAAACATATTTACTGTAATTGATAATGGTAAAACTGAAATATTTATCAATAATAATGTATATATTAATTGATAAAATGTTGGTGATGAAGTGTATTACATTGTGTAATATACATTGCACAGTGGACTGGGAAATGGATTAGTTTAAATGGAGCTATGACTATCAACTTGAAATGAAAATAAGGAATATTTATCCAGGTATGTTGCTGCACAGTAGTTCAATAGATAGTAAATGGAACCTTTTTCTCATTGTTGACATATGTACCTTTCTTTAATTGGCTTGTGATCCTCTAGTCCTATGTTGTCTGGTACAGCAGCTAAGAGCCACATCTGACTATCAGGTACTTGAAATGTGTCTAATCCAAATTGAGATGTGCTGTAAGTGTAAAATACATAACCAGATTTCAAGCACGTAGTATGAAGAAAAATGGTAAAACATCCCAGTAATTTTTGTTGAAATGTTACTTTTGATAAAATGAGTTAAATAGAATATGTATTTAATTAACTTTAATGTATCTCTTTTATCTTTGTAAGGTTGCTGCTAGAAAATTAAAAATTATGTGGCTTGCAGTATTTCTTTTGTACAGTGTTGCTCTAGTTATGGCATTTAATTAGTGTCAGTTCTTGATTATGTCTGGTAATAAAAGTTATGACACTTGAAAATATTGAAAATACACAAACTTTTTACCTTTTGGTTTAAAATGTATATCTTTTCTAATTTAAATTTGTATGTACTTGATAAAGAGACATCACAATGCTTTACACCCAAAACTGAAACCATCTTGACTCAGAGAACCTATAATACTTTGTGATGTCTTCTCCATATTACCATGTTTATCTTCCTACTTCCTATCTGTGTTGGGCATATTGTTCTCAGCCTAGCCAGTTACTGTTCCCTCTGACAAAGCAAGTAGGTAACTAAATATGCTATTTTTCTAATATCTCATATGGAGGGAAACCGTAAAACGTTTCCTCTGATTCTTTCTGGGTTACGGACTATGTTTGGAGTGGGAATACTTAGGATCAGTAATATCAGCAAGTGGATTAGAGAGTAAGATTGTTGATATTTCAAAATGACAGCTTTTCAGAGGTTGAATTAAATTTCTTGTGGTTGTATGCTTTAAACTTATCTTCTAAGAGACTTAAGTAGTAATACAGTTCTTCACAACGTAAACCAAGATTAAGACTTGAATTGAGATAGTTAGCATCACCAATCTGCTATTCTGCTATCTCAGTGATTGTGAGCCTTGTCATGAATACATAAACTAAAAGTAGCAGTTATTTATATTTACTTTGCCATGTTTGCTTTTTAAATAATAGTAGGAATGTGTCATATATTTGTTTTTAAAAATTTGCCAGATGTTAATTTCAAAACTGGAGAAAAACAAAGCAATGAAGTCTGAAGATAAAGCAGAAATAATGAAAACTTTAGAGATTTTGACAAAAAATATTACCAAGTTGAAAGATGAGGTCAAAGCTGCTTCTCCTGGACGCTGTCTTCCAAAAAGTATAAAAACCAAGACTCAGGTATTTCAGTTTGTATTGTTATTCATATTACTACTTGTTAAGAAAACATTAAAGCACTACATTATTTAAGATTCAGTTTTCCTTTAGCTAATATTCTTTGCTCAAAATTTGATCATTATATACTGCCATTCTTCTCCTTCTCTAGTAATTAATAAGTAAATAAACACAAACAAGCAAACTCTACTCATCTTTTGAACCCTGCACATTGTAGTTAGAAAGTCAGTTGTAGTTAGAAAGTCAGTAATTAGACAAATAGTTATGGATAATCTTGAAAAGGTAGCTAGAGGACAAAACGATATAGGTACTGGAATGCTTGACTGAGGAGTTTGAGATTTCTTTTGTAAGTAATTGGTGGTATAAAATATTAATGAACAGAGAAGTACCAATCTGATGTCACTGTACAGAATGAATGATATTTTCTTTTAATTTATTTATTTTTATTTTTTGGCTGCATTGGGTCTTCATTGCCGCACACGGGCTTTCTCTAGTTGCGGCGAGTGGGAGATACTCTTCGTTGTGGTGCACGGGCTTCTCGTTGCAGTGGCCTCTCTTGTTGCAGAGCACGGGCTCTAGGTGTGCAGGCTTCAGTAGTTGTGGCACGCGGGCTCAGTAGTTGTGGCTCGTGGGCTTTAGAGCACAGGCTCAGTAGTTGTGGCACATGGGCTTCATTGCTATGCGTCATGTGGGATCTTCCCGGACCATGTCCCGAACCCATGTCCCCTGCATTGGCAGGCAGATTCTTTAACCACTGTGCCACCAGTGAAGTCTCCAGAATGAATGATTGAAAGAGAGAAAATTCAGGTAGATTAACTGATTAGATACAAAACAGTGAGCAAGTTAATTTCAGATGACAATAAGTGATTTAAAAAAAACCCCATGGAGTCATACAATACTTATACTTAGTGTGTGTGTATGTGTGTATTTGTTGTGTGTGTGTATGTATATATGTGTGTGTGTATATGTATATATATATAAAATCATGAGTTTATATTGATATTTCTCATTCTAATCTAATACCACAGGGTTCTTCTTTTCTTTCTCTTATGCCATATCTCCCTGTTCCCATGATAACAACTTGGTTCCCACTAACATCAATACAGTATACGTTTGTACAGTCCTGTAATCCATTCGAATAGTTCCAGAATTGCTAAAACAATACCACTTCCAACAACTAACTAAATATAAAATTAAGAATTTGTTTGCATTCTTTACAACCTCATAATATACTCCACTAAGAGTATAGAGTCAGACCCGTGGTGTAGGATCATGTGTTTTTCCGTTCATGTGGTTATGTTATTAATATGATAAAGTTAGGTTTATTTCTGTCTGTATTCAGTTTTGGATTGCTCTCCCTGTCATTCTTGCTGATTTAATTTTATTTTTTGAATAAGTAAAACATTAACATGATTCAAAAGTTATACTATATAAAAAGGTTTATATAAACGACCATTCCCCTTTGAGCCCTGACACTCTGTTCCCCACTCTTCCCTCCCTCTTGGTGTGTGTGTATGTATTCTTTCTTACGTAAAAGCATACTGTATATTCCTCATTAACACCTTGGTGTTTTGTTTTTCTTTTATTTCCTGAAAATTACTCCATATCAGTCCGTAGAAATCTCACTCTGGCTTCTGTATGGAAAATGAATTATAGGGAAATCAGTGGAAGTGGGAACAAGTTAGAAAGCTGTTGCAGTAGTGTAGACCAGAGGTGACTGGTGGCTTGAACTAGGATGGTAGGACTGGAGATAGAGAAGAAATGTATGGATTAAATGAGAATGTGTAAAAAATTCTTTGTAAAAAGTTTTGTATAAATGCAGGATATTAATTGTCATCACCTAAAATATTTATTACTATTTTCTAGATGCAGAAAGAATTACTTGACACAGAACTGGATTTATATAAGAAGATGCAAGCTGGAGAAGAAGTCACTGAACTTAGGAGAAAATATACCGAATTACAGCTGGAGGTATGTTTCATGATAGCCACACAGTACGCTAAAGAGGAGTAGTTACAGTCTTGATGGTTTATTTGAAAATATATTCCTCTCATTCTGGTCAACAGTCGTTGGCAGTCTCTGGCAAACATATTGGGAGTTGATGTATAAAAGAGGGAAGAGGTTAGCAAATCTTTCAGAGCTAATAGAAAATCTCTTAGTATTTAATGAGGGGTGATAGCCATTCTACTTTTATACACAAGTCCCTCTAATTCTAGTGAATTTTGTTCCTTTTCTATTTCTGGTTTGTTTTTCTTCCTAGGACCAAAATCTATTAAAGGTTTTCCTTTATTCTTAGGGAGATATTCTGTGCATATATAGGCTGTTACGTTGAGTTCCTATAAGGATCAGACTTTTAGTGGTAGAATTATATTGAAGAACATGCTTACTTAAGTTTTACCTATAGATGGTGCTGTGGATGTTAAAGAGAAAAAAACTAACTTCTTATAATTTAGTTATATGATTATTTATGTAAGAAAAATCTAGTAAAATTGATCTCTATACATGAGAATTTTTAACATTTAGCAAAAAGATGTTTAAGAATCAGAATTACATTTTGAAGTACAGGGACATTTATGTCATTAGTGTAGTTGGTACTTGTCTATATTTATCGTTGCCACAATTTAATTTTTTGTATTTTAGCTTATTCCTTTTGCTTAATCTGAAAATAATGCTTTTTTTCCAAATTCGTTAGCAACTTGATTTTCTTTTTCCAACATAGTAGAAATCTGTATTGAGTACTGGTATCCAGCTATTAAAGACTTTAACATTTAGCAGCCATTGTTCTTGTCTTAAGGCTCTTGTCTTGTCTGTCATAGGAAGCCATAGGATGGTATATTAAACCTTCATATATTTTGCGTTCTCTGGAAAACTTATATGGTTGTCTGTGTGTCCTGCCTAAGATAACACGTTTTGGAAAAGATAGGTTCCTTTTATGTTAATATAGAAATTGTGTTTTCACCATTCTGGAGATTTCATGCCTGTGTTGATGCGACTTTAAAAAAATACATTATCATTTAAAAAATTTTGGCCCATAATTTTAGCAAATAAATAATAGTATTACTAATATCCTTTATATTATTAGTCCATGTTTTCATTCTTTATCATGATATAGCTAAACACTGAATGACATCTTCTGTTTTTCTTTTATGATGGCCAAACTTCAGTTTGCAATTAATATTAGTATATGCAGTAATGCAGTGTTTGCCAGAGTGTGTTCATTCACCACATCAATTCCATATTTTGTTAATAGGTATTAGTGAAAAAAGCTTTTGAGGCCAAATAAGTTTGGAAGAGGTTATAGTAAACATGTGTGTTTTTTTTCCCCACATTCTATTTTTTTTTTAACATCTTTATTGGAGTATAATTGCTTTACAGTGGTATGTTAGTTTCTGCTGTATAACAAAGTGAATCAGCCATATATATATACACACATCCCCATATCTCCTCCCTCTTGCGTCTCCCTCACACCCTCCCTATCCCACCCCTCTAGGTGGACACAAAGCACCGAGCTGATCTCCCTGTGCTATGCAGCTGCTTCCCACTAGCTATCTATTTTACATTTGGTAGTGTATATATGATCATGAGTTTTGTATATGGTTTTCTAGAGGCTTGTAATTTGTGAATCTCCAAAAACACATGTTTAAATACTCAATATTGCTCAAACTGACTTGTCCAGGGACCCCTTTTTTAAGGAGCATTTTGAAGTTCCTAAGTATACTTTTGTATATGCTGTGCTGTTATTGACATTAATCCTTGACCTTTGAAGTTTATCATTTGGATTTTAGATGATTACTTTAGCTAATGTTAAAATTAACTGTTTTGAGATGAATAAACTAAAATATTTGTACTTGCAGAGATTTTGGCAGTGGTGCCTGCTTGACATTCTCATTTGGATGTCTCACATCCTCAGGCTCAACATGTTCAAAATTGTGCTTATTTTGTCCCTAAACTCATCTACACAATTACCCAAACCAGAAATCTGGGAGTCATCATTGATTTCTCCCTTTCCTTCAGTATTCATACACATTTAAACCAAGTTTTATACATATTACTCCCCAGTGTATCTTTTTTTTCTTAGTTAGTTAATTAATTAATTAATTAATTTTTGGATGCGTTGGGTCTTCGTTGCTATGCGTGGGCTTTCTCTAGTTGCGGTGAGCAGGGGCTACTCTTCATTGCAGTGTGCGGGCTTCTCATTTCAGTGGCTTCTATTGTTGCAGAGCACGGGCTCTAGGCACGTGGGCTTCAGTAGTTGTGGCTCGTAGGCTGAGTAGTTGTGGCTCACAGGCTCTAGCACGCAGGCTCAGTAGCTGTGGCACACGGGCTTAGTTGTTCCGTGGCATGTGGGTTCTTCCCAGACCAGGGCTTGAACCCCCCTGCATTGTGCAGTACGTGGGCTTCTCATTGTGGTGGCCTATTGTTGTTGCTGAACAAGGGGTCTAGGTGCGTGGGTTTCAGTAGTTGTGGTTCACAGGCTCTAGCACGCAGGCTCAGTAGCTGTGGCACACGGGCTTAGTTGTTCCGTGGCATGTGGGTTCTTCCCAGACCAGGGCTTGAACCCATGTCCCCTGCATTGGCAGGCGGATTCTTAACCACTGGGCCACCAGGGAAGCCTCCTCAGTATGTCTTAAATGTGTTTATTTTACTTCTCTCTATCTCCATGGCCACCATTGTAGACTAAGCTTCTATCTTCAGTTGTTGGCGCTCTTGTAGTAGCCTGACTGGTTTCCCAGCTTGTTCTCTTTTCCTTTTACCAGAATAATATTTTAAACACTGATTTGATTACATCACCCTACTTCTGAACTTTAGATGTTTTCATTGATTTTCATGGCTCTTGGGATAAAATCAAAATGTTTAACGTGGTTCTTAAAGTTGTTCATTATCTGGCTCTGCCTGTCTCTCTAGCCTCATCTCTTCATCACATGTGGTCCAGCTGTACTGGATTTTATTCCTTCTTAGAAGTACCAAGTTCCTTTCAGCCTTGGTTCCTTTGTTCATGCTCTAACCCCCACCCCTCACCCTTGCCTTGCTTGTTCTTTGTACCTTCTTTGATGCATTGAACAAATATTAAGTTTCTACAATCTACTAGCTGCTATTTTAGGTGCTGGGGATAAAGTAGAGAGTAAAACAAGAAAAAAAATTCCTCATGGAACTTTTATTCTAGTAGTTTATTCATTGCAGATCTTTAATATTCTATTCAGATCTTTAAGTAGAGCATTTCCTCATATTTTGAATCACTTCTCATTAATATAATCAAATAACTAGATTGCTTAATGTCTCTAGCCTTCTAGGATTTGAGCTACCTGAGGGTAAAGACTAGACCACAGGAAGTGCTCATTAAATATTTGTGGAATGAAGGAATGGTGTGCTATTCATATAGAGCGATAAAGTGGAATATGTTACTATGCTACATTGGTTATATGATGGTATTAGTGTAAATGATCAAAATGATGAATTTGAAATAACTGTACATATTGAAGTCAACAGGCAAACAAATGGAAACACTGTATTTGAAAGCCATAACTAGAAAAAATACACTTATATATATAGGTATCTTGTATGTCTACATTATGCTGACTTCTTGTTTTTTAATAGATTTATTTATTTGTTTATTTTTGGGTGCGTTGGGTCTTTGTTGCTGTGCCCGGGCTTTCTCTAGTTGCGGCGAGCAGGGGCTACTCTTTGTTGTGGTGCACGGGCTTCTCATTGCGGTGGCTTCTCTTGTTGTGGAGCACAGGCTGTAGGCACGTGGGCTCCAGTAGTTTTGGCACACGGGCTCGGTAGTTGTTGCTCGCGGGCTCTAGAGCGCAGGCTCAGTAGTTGTGGTGCACAGGCTTAGTTGCTCCGTGGCATGTAGGATCTTCCAGGACCAGGGCTCGCACCTGTGTCCCCTGCATTAGCAGGAGGTTTCTTAACCACTGCACCACCAGGGAAGTCCCTATACTAACTTTTGAAGTAACATTTAGCTCTGGGCCTTATTTGGAACTCAAGAATTGCTGGTCTTTTTGTGATATAGTTTGATGTCTTAGGGGCTTAGTAGAAAAGGCACATTTATTAATTTCAAAACATTGCTTAAATTAATGTTACTTTGTTTTCTAAATTCATTAGCTGCCTAAATTTGCTTTCACTTTAGAAACTAAAACCCTAACTTAAATTATGAAATCCTTTTGTAGGGCATTATTTGAATATGTAAATATGTATCAAATTGTATAACTCATGTCAGATTGTATGACTTATCTGAGTATAACACTTGGCTCGTGTTAGTAATTGTGATGTTTAACCTATTTGTCTAATCTCTTCTAGGCTGCGAAACGGGGGATTCTCTCATCTGGTCGTGGTAGAGGAATTCATTCAAGAGGTCGAGGGGCAGCTCATGGCCGAGGCAGGGGTCGAGGTCGAGGTCGAGGTGTGCCTGGTCATGCTGTGGTGGATCACCGTCCCAGGGCATTGGAGATTTCTGCATTTACAGAGAGTGATAGAGAAGATCTTCTTCCTCATTTTGCGGTACTTTCTTACTGTCCAACAAAACAAATACTGATAATCATTGTTGGGGATAATGGATATTAAAGGGAAAGTATGAAAATGAAATGAATAATTTAAGCCCATTAATCTCACCAAAGGTTTTGATTAATCTATAATAATCCTTTGTTAATTACTTAAAAAGCAAGCTCTAGTGGTTTTTTGTTTAATCATTGTCTGGAAGAAATGTTACTATTCTTACACTTAGTAGGCCTTCAGATTATGAAAGGAATGATTTAGACCTTATTGTTTCAGAGAGGGAAGTCCTATCATTTAGTTTCATTTGATATTTACTTTTAGGAAAAATTTAGCATAATGCATGGGCCTTCCAGATTTTTAAAAATTAAGATGGAATTTTATTTGTTAATACTGTATTCTTGACCTAGCTAACCTAGAAATGACACAAGACAAAATTTTGGAATATGATCTTGACATTGCCTTTTTTGGTGCCAGGGTATAATTAAAGGGAGTCAGTCTAATTGCAATGGACTTCCTTCTATGAGGAAGGAGAATAAGATTCTAGTCCCTGCTAATCCATTATTTTACTTGGATTTCCTGGGATCTGTTGGGTTCATGTGCAGAATGGAGATATATCTGCCTAAAGCCCTTTTCAGCTTAAATGTTACGATTCTTAGTGATATCCCAAAGGTTAGTTACTAAGCATTGGTCTTGCCTGCAGCATTAGAGTAATTGTTCCGGAGATATAAAGTAAATAACCAGTTCTTTACCCTCAAGGATTTTACATATAATGGTTTAACACAAACCAGTTACACTACAAATAATTTAAAATCAAGTTAAATTTATTAAAACCTGTAAATACTTCAGTAACTTAGAGAAGTATTTTTCACACAGACATACGATGGTGAAAGAACAGTAGAGGAAAGTTTCAAGAGGTAGTAAAGCTGGAGCTTGGGTCTTGAGGGATAGGTAAGCTTATAGATAGGTACACAAATAACTTAACATTTTGAATATTCAGATTTAAATATTTGACAGTTATATTCCAGTTACAAATGTAAAACTATACTTTTTCAGGACATAGAGAGGTATTGAAAGAAATGGTATATGTTTAAGAAATAACTAAAATGATTAATATTTAAGGATGGTGAGTCTGGAAAGTCTTCTGCTTTATGGCTTCAAAGGGAGAAAATAAGGAATCAGCTTTCTAGCTTGGAAATAACTGTAGCTCGATTCTTCCCTACTACACACCCTGTTTCTGCACCTTCCCAAGGGGAAGAAGATCCAGATAACTTAGGTGTATTACATATCGTTATACAGCTAATCAGGAAATTATCAAAGGATATGCTAAAATAATCCAGACAAACAAGGTGAGTTTAGGAATGTGTTTTGATGAGACTGAAATGGTTTTGGTTTTAGAAACAGTCAGAGCCTCTAAATGGATATTCTTGAATGTATTTGGAGATTCGAACTCTTCTCAAAGTTAGTAGTGGTAATTAATGCACATTTAAAAAATTGCCAGTCTTTAAATAAGATAGCTTCTCTATCTCAACCTGTGATTTGGACATATGACAGGTATCAGAAAAAAAATCTACATTACTAAAGGATCATTGATGGTTACAAATTGTGATTAACAAAATGCTTTCTTTAATTTATCCATGGGAACCAGTAGCAGTAATAAACATTACAGCTAAAACTTACAGAGCACTTACTTTGTGGCAAGTATTTTTCTGAATGCTTTTTATATAACTCACCATATTATGAGTATTTTGACAACTCTATGAGGTAGGTACCTTTATTATGCTTATTTTAGAGATCGGGAAAATGAAGCATGAAGAGATTAAGTAACTTGTTCAAGTTTACACAGCTAGTACTAACAGAGCTGGGATCTGACTGATTCTGTGGTTGTTTTCTTTACTATGCCCTACAGAATTTTTCTGTGTGGAGTGTGTGTATTTAATGAGATTGTGGTTATAATTTTATTTGGGGGTAAGAAATAAGGAGGTATTAGTAATGATATATAAAGGACTAAAGTTTTATGTGATAAAGTTGCTGTTTTCTGCTGTTTGCAGAAAAATCTTCCTACACAGGGAAAAATAAAATCCAGCACACCCAAAACAAGCATAATTTAATATGTTTAGCTTTTAAATGTCCTAAAAGAGTGTGGTCTAGAGGAGGGCAAAGTAAGAGTAAAAGCAAGGTCAATTAAAGTTTTGAATCGAAAACTTTTGAATGGAAAACTGGACTCTCATCCTGGTAATTAACTTAGTTACTTTGGAAAAATTACTTAAATTCTCTGAACCTGCCCTCCCATCTTTAAATTGGGAATGATACAAAAAACTCACACAATATTCTGAGGATTAAATATTCTACTTTAGAAAGAATTTAACATACTCTGGAATTGGAATAATGAGTATAGAAGGAATGGCAATAAGGAAGCTCAATCTTTCACCATTGTTTCCCTATTTAAAGAATAGTTCAATCAAGTGTAAGTTACCCTGGTTCTAGAAAGTATAGAATTGTAAATAATATTGGAAAATAGGAACACCCTTTATCATACAATATTACGTCCTAAAATGAATTATTCATAATTTCTTTCTGCTAATCACCCTGAATTGTTATGCATTCTGGGTTATATTTATTGGTATCTTAATATTTTAAAAACCATTAGGATTTTGGATGTTTCAAAATATTTATTTGGAGGAAATACTTTTTTTTAATTTAAAGCAATATGGTGAAATTGAAGATTGTCAGATTGATGACTCTTCACTTCATGCAGTAATTACATTCAAGACGCGAGCAGAAGCTGAAGCAGTAAGTATTATAAATATTCTAATTTATTAAAATTCAGATTTAAATGTTTTATAAATATTGCCTCTAAGTTTTAATCTAAATGAATTTTTTTTGACTTACTAAAGAACTACACTGTGACAGTAGATAGACCATAGGAAGTGGAATTCATGGCTACAAAGAATGTCCTAAAGCAGTTAGGCAGTTTTATATATAACATGAATATTTAGAATATATAGTTAATCACCAAGTTGAATGTCAAGTTGTACTCTCTTGAGACATCAGGAATTCTTCCATTCTCTTTCACAGGAGGTAGGGCCACTCCATTTTCCATTATCCCTTTCTCAGCTGGCCCAGAACAAGTCTGCTTTGGCAGAATGAGTGGTGAGGGGTAAGGTACAAGCGCAGATAGAATCCTGATGGCTGCTCTTCTTAACCATCCCTCATCTGCTACTTCCTAGTCCCAGTTGGCTGAACCCTACAGTGTCCGTAGCTCAGCATACCGCAACTAGGCCTCTACAACTTTTTGCCCAAGACAGGAATATATAGCGCTAGCTTTTAGGGTCCTTTTAGTATAGTTGTCTTAAAATGTGTATCTTGAATTATCTTTCTAAAGAATGACCAGAAGTATATGCAGCCTTGTCTTTCTTCTGGGTTTAAAAGATTTAAAAAAGGAAAATGAGTGCAAGGTGTAACGGGTTCATCAGAACATTTTTAGCCCTGTGTATTCTTTGTTCACGATTGCAGAGAAATAGTTGTACCATTTTGACCTTGGAAAAACGCGTTAAGCGTTCCAAACAGTTAACCTAACGTGAATGAAAGAGTAGGATGGTTTTCAGAAGTTTTAAGATGATTGTGGTCTAAATAAGTTTTGAAAATCTTCTAAATTGATTTGTTCTCTTTGTAGTGAATACTCCCTGCTGGTACATTGCTGGGAACTTACCTGGTAGGAGTTGCTCTTGGCGCATTGCAGCCTATAAAAAAGACTGTTGGTCTGATAAGTCTCAGAAAAGTGTTTAACTGGGCCCTAGAATAACATAGTTTCAGGGTTAGGCGGGTGGGTAGTGGATAGTTTTATAGAATAGGAATTACTCATCCTAGAGTTTTATTAAGTTTTAAGAAATCTTCTATTTAAAGGTCTTTTGTGAAAATAAAAGGGAATTTATAATTGATGAGAGTTTAAAACTTTCTTATAAGCTTATATGTATATGTTATATTGAAAAAGTAGATTTTTGATCAAGTTTTCTCTGAGAGGTATTATTGAATATTAGTTAAGAATGAGCCTCCTTTAAATGACAGCTTCAGTGACAGTTTTCAATGTAATGTTGGATACATTGCTTGAGTACCATCTTTTTATGTTCTATTTACTTTCTAGGAAGTAGTCTTATAAAACAATGGTAATTGTTATGTTCAAATGGTTACAGTATTACCAAGTTTGTGAATTTAGTAACTACTTTAAATATATATATTACTACTTGTCCCTGTTTACTTATGTGGCTGAGAGAAAAAAAAAACCCTCCTGCTTCTTAAGTAATTTTTGGATGTTTTGCTTTTGGTAAGTAGGACCTGTTGACATATATCTTCTTGGGTTTTGCTTTTTCTATCTCAGATGTAAATTTTAATATATATTTTTATACTATGTATATATCTTCCAAATGAATAGCAGTCATTTCAAAGACCTGGGGTTAACGTATAAAGAAAGATTTTAACAGTGAATTATATGAAGGTTGAATAAGTGGCAGAATAACTTAGCTTAAGTTAGATCTGATGAAAGTTAGCTTTTCAGGGTAAATACCATTTTAGTTGGATTTACGTAACAGACTAAAAGGAACAATTACCATTGCTATGATAAACATTTGGAATTAGGTTATAGAAGTTGTTAAACATTTCCTTAAGCCAAAAAAATTTCTTAAAATTTTGTAACATTCTATTTTAGAAGAGGATAGAAAATTAACTTGAAGCTAATCTTATACAAGCAGAATATAGGCTAAAATAGTGTTTTTCAAACTTCTGGATTTTAGGGAACAGTGAGGTTTAGGAATTTAAAAACTAGTGTGTTTGACATTAGGTTTCCAGTGTTTAATTTTGTCAAGGAAGAATGCTTCAAAAGTACAAAAAAAATTGTACCATCATTATATAAAATAAAGAAAAATTTAATACCAAATGTAGGTGGATATAAACTCAAGGTAAAGGATAGTCCTTCCCAAGAAAAGAAAATTGTAAACCTTTGCTAATGTTTATTTCCAAATATTTCATTGTTCATAATTTCTGAATCATTGTATTAGATGACTGAATGTCTGTCTATTTCCTTAAGTCAATAGATGCATAATATTTCAAAGGAAAGTACAGGAATAAGATAATCAAGACATTCAAATATGACTGAAAAGTAAGAAATTTTCCTCAGAAAAGAGATTGAAGTATTTTAAGGAGTAATAATATAAACAGAACCATTTTAGCTTTAGGTTAAGATAGCTAAAGTTTGATTCTGGTTAGTTAGAAGATGGATCCTACTGCTTTATTTTCTGTTTTCCAGTTTGTCTGTCACCACCCCTAATGTACTAAAGGTGCATAAGTACCCAAACAGGACAGAAAAAAGTAACCTCTTCCCATGACTGGTTAGAATGTTAGTTTTCCTACTCTGAATTGTTCCTATACTTTTGTAAGAAACCAGGATCCAGTTTTAGAATACAAATAGTTAAGTTCCTATTTTATAAGAATCAGTCCCAAAGATGAAACTCTACAGTCCCAAACTCAAAGAAGGTATATAGCTTTTTATATCAAAAAGAAAGAGAATCTTGTTCTACTGGTGCATTTTTGACACCCATGCCTCAATTCCCAGTAGTTGTGTGGATTCACTGATTCAGAACTTGTAAGGTATACTTAGAACAGTGCGTGGAACATAGTAAACCCTCTTAATGTTAGCTATTTTTAATATTTGTGTGTGTGTGTGTGTATGTTTAAGAATGAGAATTGATTGGTAAATCAGTGAAACTGAATACAAACAAGATAGAGTGATTTCAAAACTCTCATTCTTGGGGCTTCCCTGGTGGCGCAGTGGTTGAGAGTCCGCCTGCCGATGCAGGGGACATGGGTTTGTGCCCCGGTCTGGGAGGATCCCACATGCCGCAGAGCGGCTGGGCCCGTGAGCCATGGCCGCTGAGCCTGCGCGTCCGGAGCCTGTGCTCCACAACGGGAGAGGCCACAACAGTGAGAGGCCCGTGTAATGCAAAACAAACAAACAAACAAACAAAAACCTCTCATTCTTTAGACCTGAAGATAGAAGCACAAAATTGGATTCATAGAGGATAGTGCAGCATGAAGAGTAGAAGTTGATGGGGCTGACTGAGTAAATAGTAAATTTATAGCAAGAAGTAAATGTATAAGTGGATTCAGTCAAGAGAAATCAAATCATGTATCTCACAGTCTTTGTGTGTGTGTTCTTGCTGATTTACTTAATAGTTATTAAGTGTTGCTGTGTGATGGGCACTGTGCTATGAGAATTAGTAAATCTAAGTCTGAAGCTTGTGACAGTGGCCATGGATGGTAATACAAAAGCTTGAAGCCAATTATCTCCTACCAAAGTTATATGATGATCTCGTTTGATCCTTGGGAAGACAGTATGAAGTAGATGAAGTCTAAACAGTGGCCATGATCTATAAAACTAGGCTTTCCCTATAAGTTCTAAAAATCAGAATTTACATGTTTTGTGGTCCTTTAACGTAACTCCTGCCTAAACATTGTATACTGTGGTTATTACAAACATTAATAAACTTGGTTTTAACCTTCTTTTATAGATAGTTTTATTGTTATGGTTACTAAAAAAAAAGTTAGGTACACTAGGCTTGCAGCTTTAGCTCTTCTGGCCTTAGGTCAGACTTCCCCACAGTGTTTTTACAGAACACTGGTTCTATAGGAGCTCCTCTAGCAAAGGATTCTCTTGTCAGTAAATTTGTGAAGAGCTGCATTTTGTATATTCTATTTAGAATTATAATCTCAATGACTTGAAAAGGCAAACACACCAGTTTAATTTTGCTTAATCCAGCCTTTTCCAGATGTTTATTGTTTCCAGAATCATTTTCCATGTAATATATGGAACCTACCTCATAACTACTTTTCGTACTTATTTTTCTTCCTTCATTTGTCAGGTCTTCAAAGCCTTTTTTAAAATTTTTTCTTCTGTCACTGGGTGTGCCTGCTTTCCTTACGTCCTAATATGGTGCAAACTTTGAATGACTGTGCAAGACTATAAATAGGCAGATGTCTAATGCAAGCCTATGAATAAAATGCTTCAGCTTTTAAACATACTTTTTATTTACACTTCAAAGCATAAAAATGAGAGAAAATTGTAAAATGAACCTCTACACACTCATCATCAAGCTTTAGCAATTATCTACTTATGGCCAATCTTATTTTGTCTGTATTCCACCCACTAACAACCCTCTGCCTCCTTATTTTGGAACCATTCCCAGTCATCATTTCAGCTGTAAACCTTTCGGTGTTTATACTGAACCTGTTCTCTCAATATTAGAGCCTTAAAAAAATAAAACAATACTATTATCGTTCCTAAAAATGATTAATATTTCTTAAGTATTACCAAATACCAGCGTTTACATTTCTCTGGTTTTCTTATAAATATTTTACTTACTTCCTTTAAGGATCCAGAATAAGATTCATATTTTGATTTAACTTCATTGGTATTGTGGAATTATAAATTCATAGATTTAAACATTTCATGGGTATTGATCCATTGTCCTCAGTTATTGATGTCCCATCTTTGGCTAGTGGCTAGTATATAGGTTTGTTCCTGAGTTCTTTTGACAGGAGTCTAGTGGGTTATGATACTTTCTCTGCTTTCTGGTATGAAAAGGTGTTCTAGGTTCATCTTATAAATTTTCTCTTCCAGACTAGGAACTGGCCATTTCTCTAAGGAGCTTTGGTTCTTTTTACTGGGAAAGGTATTTAAAGACCACAATCTGAGTACTAGGGATGCTCATTACTACTGAGTTTGTTACTATAACTAATCTTTCTCAGTGGTAAGAGCTGGGAGTGTGGAAAAAAATGCATATGTTCATATAGACACGTGTACATATACATACATATCCTACTGATATTTCCCATTTCATTCTGTACTGTATGGTTTTTATACACACACGTATACAGGTATACCTTGTTTTATTTTGCTTTACTGCAATTTGCAGATATTGTTTGTTTGTTTTAACAAATTGAAGGTTTGTGGCAGCCCTGCATTATGCAAGTCTATCAGCGCCATTTTTCCAGTGGCATTTGCTCACTGTATGTATCACATTTTGGTAATTTTTGCAATATTCCAAACTTGCTTCTTCTTCTTATATTTGTTCTGGTGATCTGTGGTTATTTAGGGGCACCACAAACCATGCCCATATAAGACAGCAAATTTAATCAATAAATGTGTGTTCTGACTGCTCCCACTGACCAGTCATTCCCCATCTCTCTCCCTCTCCTCAGGCCTCCTTATTCCCTGAGACAAAACAACATTGAAATGAGGCCACTTGATAACCCTGCAGTGGCCTCTAAGCGTTCAAATGAAAGGAAGAGTCACACATCTCTCACTTTAAATCAAAAGCTGGAAGTGATTGAGCTTAGTGAGGAAGGCATGTCAAAAGCCAAGATAGGATGAAAGCTAGGCCTCTTGTACCAGTTATTCAAGTTGTGAATGCAAAGGAAAAGTTCTTGAAGGAAATTGAAAGTGCTACTCCAGTGAACACATGAATGATAAGAATATGAAATAGCCTTATTGCTGATATGGAGAAAATTTTAGTGGTCTGGATAGAATATCAAACCAACCACAACATCCCCTTAAGCCAAAGTCTAATCCAGAGCAAAGCCTTAACTCTCTTCAATTTTGTGAAGGCTGAGAGAGATGAGGAAGCTTCAGAGGAAAAGTTTGAAGCTAGCAGAGGTTGGTTCATGAGGTTTAAGGAAAGAAGCTGTCACCGTAATATAAAAATGGAAGTGCCAATATAGAAGCTGCAGTGCGTTATCCAGAAGATCTTGCTAAGGTAATGAAGGTGGCTACTGTAAACAACAGATTTTCAGTGTAGATGAAACAGCCTTATATTGGAAGAAGGTGCCATCTAGGACATTCATAGCTAGAGAGGAGAAGTCAATGCCTGGTTTCAAAGCTTCAAAGGTCAGGCTGACTCTCTTGTGAGGAGCTAATGTAGCAGATGACTTGAAGTTGAAACGAGACCTCATTTAGCATTCTAAAAATCCTAGGACCCTTAGATTTATGCTAAATCTACTCTGCCTATGCTCTGTAAATGGAACAACAGAGCCTGGATGATAGCATCCAGTAAATAATTTTAAAGTTAAAACTTTAGAGAGTTGTAGATTCACCTTATAAATTTGAAGTGTGTGCTAAATATAGAGATTTACAAAATTAGGTCATAAGAAATTTTTAATAAATAAATTTATGTATGTATGGCTGTGTTGGGTCTTTGTTGCTGCACGTGGGCTTTCTCTAGTTGCAGTGAGCAGGGGCTACTCTTTGTTGTGGTGCACAGGCTTATAATTATGGTGGCTTCTCTTGTTGAGGAGCACGGCTCTAGGCGCGCAGGCTTCAGTAGTTGTGGCTCGTGGGCTCTAGAGCACAGGCTCAGTAGTTGTGGCACATGGGCCTCATTGCTCCGCGGCATGTCGGTTCTTCCCGGACCAGGGCTTGAACCTGTGTCCCCTGCATTGTCAGGCGGATTCTTAACCACTGCACCACCAGGGAAGTCCCCATAAGAAATTTTTGAAGAACTTACTATAAAAAAAACATCACTTACATTTTTTGCCTTTTTTAGCTGGATGAAAACATGAGTTTTATGAGTAGACCTTTTGCATGAGACAATTGGAATTCCTCACAATATATTTTTATGTAATAGTTATAGCTTCAAAAAAATTACAATTTGTTTCTGGCCTTAAATATTATATATAAGTACTTAAAAATTTTTAGTTATATGACATGATGGGGTCATGGACTAAAAACTCCTGAGTTGCATTTTAATAGGCATGAAATATTTTAAATTTATCATAAATTTATATGTGCAGGTTTAAAATTTATACCTGGGGACTTTAATATCATGCAGTTCATAGTCAAATGTCATTGAACATGTAATTGTTTCTACATTTCACATTATGCTGTACTTTGAGATTGTGCTATAAATCTTTTGTGACTATGAGTTATTTTGGTATGTTGCTAACATTGATTTATGTTAGTTCACATTACTTTAATTTGAAAGCATTCTTTCTAAACCAGCCATTTAATGTAACAAGTACTTAGTCGTGACTGTTTACTCAGTTTTACCATATGCAGGTCTGAAAGCTTTGTAGGGAAGTGCTTTAGTTTTCAATAGAAAAGTTCAGGGTTTTTGTTTGTTTGTTATTTTCTTCTTCATTGAGATATTTATATTTTGTAATAGTGATACATCAGACATTTTATGGTATTTTTTGATTATTTGATGTAATTTAAAAATAAATACACATGCAAAATTATTCTTATATTTGTTAAAGGTTTCTAGTTTATAGTTATTATATGAGCCATTTGTGAATTAACAAGAATTAAGATCTACAGCCAGAATCTTGAAGTGCTTTGAGATTGTTGCCTTGAGTAGCAGTTATCCTTTTACTGTAGACATGGAGACATAGTTCTTCTAGTCAGATATTGGCCAGTAGTGAAATAGCTCTACTCGATTATGAGAAATTGTTCCTGTTTTATTTTTATAAAGGAATTTACAGTCACTAGGCTGATTTTTAGAAGTAAATAACAATATAAAGTACATTATAAATTGCAATAATAAATAGTAAATAAAGAAGTAAACCACAAAGCAAAAATACACAACTGTCTTTCACTTGTGTTTAGCTAATTTAATTTAAATATTAGGTACTATAACATTTCATTTTTTTCTTCACAAATTATTAATGTTCTATATTCCAATGTTCTTAATTGTTTTAGGCTGCAGTTCATGGAGCTCGTTTCAAAGGGCAGGATCTAAAACTGGCTTGGAATAAACCAATAACTAATATTTCAGCTGTTGAAACAGAAGAAGTTGAACCTGATGAAGAGGAAGTATGTTTTTTTTCCACTTGTTTTTACCCTTAAATGTTTACGTTTTTATATAAAATGTGATTTTATGGCTGTGATTTTAACATAAAACTTTTATTCCTGAGCCATCTTCCAGGCAGGGGATATCAGATAAATGCAGACAACTTTAAATTTTATGTATTGATGAGAACTGTGGATTGCTAATCCAAAAAGAATATATGAAAATCATATATATACTCAGTTTTCATTTACTCTTAGAAAACATTAATTATTCATTAGATTTTTATCCACAGGAAATCTTGTGATATTTTAAGTTTTAGAGTATATATTCTATTCAGTTGCTTTATTAACATTTCAGGTTTCATTTTAATTCATATCATTTTAGTTCATTAGAATGAATGCCTGCTATATGGTAGATACTGTGATAGGCACAAAAATGAATAAGACACGGTCCCTGTTATCAAGGAGCTTATAATATGGAAGAGGGGGTGGTGACAGACACATAAGAAACTAATTATAATAAAAGGCAGACTGATATGGTAAATAAAGATTTGAACAATATGCTGTGGGAACCCAGAGGAAGGAGTGATTGTTTCTTTCCAGAAGAATCTTGAAGGAGGTGGTGGCAGTGGAGCTGAACCCTGAGTGATAAAAAAACTTTTCATAACCAAGACCTGGGACTGGGAGTATAGTTGAGAGAGGCATTTTAAATGGCAGAGGTATAGGTATGGAAGAGTATATTTTTTCTTGGGTAACAGCAGGTAGTCTGATGGCTGAGAGGTGAGAGCATGAAGAACAGTGAAGTGGAGAGCCCTTTGAAACCAAAAACCTAAAGATAAGCAACTCTGTTTTGTTTAATCATGAAATAAGCTGTAGGAAAAAGTTGAGGAAGTTAAGGAATGAAAGGTAAGGTGGGGAAACTAAATGGTTCCATGTTTTACATTGGTTAGATTTTCATAATGGCACTTCATTTTGTTTGAAGAGCATTCAAGGCTGTTATACATATCCATAGTCAAATGCAAGAATAAAATGTGTATTTTGAAACTCATATACATGATTTGTCATTTTATATTTTAGATTATACCTTTGTCCTTCCATGAGTTTGAATTGAATGGGGAGAAAAGCAGGAGAGCTCCTGGTATTAGGTATTTTGAAAAGTTTGAAAAGTAGACTGAGAAGCTTTTATGAAGGGAATGGGGAAAAGAAAAGAATGCTATAAAAGAAAATGTTTGTTACATACAGCAGAAAAGAAATATAAATTTTGATAAACTTTATTCAAGTTGTTGGTTGATTTAGTGTCAGAGAAGACTTATTGATGTTTTCTTTAAAACAAAAAAAAGGTGTGGAGCAATGTTTTGTAGGTATAGAAGATGGCATAATTTGATAAAGAGAGGCAGGAGAAACGGCATGTACAAAGGCTTACTTTGATATTTTTTTAGTGTCTCTTTGATGCAAGCAATAGAATAGATAGTATTGAGAAACCATTGAGTAAAGATTGCTTTTCTTTGTTTGTTGAATGTTCTAGCTATAGAAATACCTTTTGTATTCGACTCTGTTGAGAGTAATCAGTGTTTAAAAGTGTCACCTTTTTTCTTTTCTTTTTTTTTTTTTTTGGGTAAATTCCTAAATGCATTTTAACCTAAAGTTTCAGGAAGAGTCTTTGGTGGATGACTCATTACTTCAAGATGATGATGAAGAAGAAGAGGACAATGAATCTCGCTCTTGGAGAAGATGATTTGACTGATCATTGATCTGCATATGATAGAACTCTACCTGTGTTTCATTAGTATTATCTAATGTACTTTTACATATTTGTAAAAACAATTTTTGGTAAAATGTGATGAAGATGGATTTCACAAATAGACAAAAGAGAAGAAAACTACCTTCTGAATCCTGTATTTTGAAAGATTGATGTTTGAGTTTTATTTCAGTAAACAATTGGTAAAGACATCACACTAGAAACATATGCAATGTTTTTATTACATACTTCTACTGAACATTACAGAATTCTTTGGGTTCTTTGTAATTTAATGAATAGGTCTGAAGACTTAATGACCAATACTTGTTATAACTTAGAGGATTTTGTTTTACTCCAAATAAGGAATGAATTTGCATTTAAAATCTTAATGAATGTTTTCAAAAATGAGTAGGTAACATAGTACTCTAACTAAAGTCTCCAAGTTATGTATTCATAATATTACATAGTAGTATGCTTAGGCTTTACTATGTATTAGCCTTTTCTTGGACTTGTGTATGTATTTTACAATATGGGTTTTAATGATAACGGTGTATGACTGCTTTGCATTTGAGTCCTTATGCATTCAGATGTTAAAAATAAAGTGGAATGGTCTCTTGAAAAGAAAAGAAAAGAAAAAAGCAATGACAAAAAAGAAAAGACAATGTTCCTTGATTTAAAAAAAGAAAAAAAAAAGAAAAGAAAAAAAAGTTAAAATAAATAGACCATTCCAGATGGTGATCTACCCTTCCCCCCAATTATCACAAAAGGAGCTATAATCACTAACTTATTCTTAATAATAATAATAATGGTTACCAGTACCTTTACAATAATGTTCAATCCATTGTTTAAAATTTATACCACTTCAGTTTGGTTTGATCCTATAAACTTTCAACAGATGTCTTAAATTAAAAGCAGGCTGATTAGTTTGGAACCAGACTTCAAGTAGAGCTAACATTTGGTGAATAAGAAAACATCACATTACATTTTGGATGTATGAAAGAAAACTTGACCATTTGAAGATGTATGAATAAAGAAATGTACTATAGATACTACTTTAGGAAAACACTGTTTGGTAAGTGTTCCAGTCTGATATTTTAAGTGTGCATTTCCTATACTTGTATAAAAAATCTTTTGACATTTGCAACAATATTGTGATTTTTAAGTGGCTTTCTCTGAGAAGTGAACATGATCATTGAAAGTTGATACAGCAGTTTCCAGGAAATAAATGCATTCTTGTAGAATGGAGGGTGGAAGATTACATATTTATCTTTTACAGTTTATCCTTTTGGTTGCAAGTGTTTCTACCCCTCCTGAGAATATAGTGATTATATTAAAAGTCACATAAAAAAAAATTACTGTCTTCCCATACTGGGGTCCTCACAATCACAGACTGTAATTTCACCACCATAGTCTTTTGCCAGTGGAGTGGCTAGTGGATACTGTTCCTCTTTTTCTTTTCTTCCCACACTTAGGGTTAAAGTTGTATATATATTCTTGATGGTAATAGTATTTCATAGGAATGTTTTGGCTTGCAGTTGATGCACATGTTTATATTTAAAATTTCACTATCAGATTTCTTTTGTCAAAATAGTGACTTTACTTGAAACTTCTTTACTTAGAGCTGTGATATATTTTGATGTAGTCTCTTGTATGTTGACTGTGTGCTATTCTGATTCATTAGGTAAGTTTGTTTTCTTTTCTTTTTAGTAGTCGTGAAAGATGCCAAATTGGCAGAGGCTCACGTTTCTTCTCTTTACACCAAACAGGTATTATAAAGAAAGAAAATCTTGCAAAGGCCAGTTAAATCTCCATGCTGATTTTTGGCTTTATAATATGATTAGTAAATTTTAGCATGATGTTTTGCAATTATTGTAAAATTCCCTTATAATGTAACTGAAATCACATACTATTTATTTAAACCCATAAATAGCAAATCACTTTCCCTAATCTTAAATTCTGTAGTAACCTAAAATTAAAATGTTTTACACCATGTTGCTTTGAATGAATCAGAAGACAAGTATGTTTTGATAGGGTCCTGCAGTATGGGGATTAAATATTAGCAACATTCATTAGGTCCATAATTATATTTTTATTATCATTAATATGATTTTAATTATAAATATTACATAGTATGAAATTGCTATTGGATTTTTTCAAATTAATGCGTATGTTTATAAATACTAGTACTCTACATGTACTTTCATGTGTTCTCATTTAAAACTTAAAATATCCCTTTGAAGTAGTTGTTAATTCCCATTTTACAGATAAGGAAACTTAGGCTAATAGAGATGAAATGACTTGCCCAAAGTGACAGCTAGTAAGTAGAAGGACTAAATTTGAATTGCAGGCATTCTGATTTCAGTGCCAACTTTTTTTTAAACCTTTACGTTGCTACCTCCTTCCTCATTATTGATTGGGCATGAGATTGTGTTCACAATAAATGTGGTAGTTGTTACACAAAATTAGTAGATTTCTTGGTCATTAGCCAGTTCATACCTTAACCATCCCTTTTAACACAGCACTTTGTTCATATCTGTTACAGTACTTATGTTGTAATATAATTTATCTGGTTTATATGTCTGTCTTCCCCACTAGATTACAAGCTCCTCTAGGAAGGGGACCATGTCTTATTCATCTTTTTATCTCTAGTGATTATCATAAAGCCTGGCTCATAGTGGGCATTCAGTTGTTTGTTGGATGAATTAATGGATGAATGCATATTTAAATCTCCAACAATGGAGTGACAATTACCTCCCTTGTTAATTCTTATCAATTTTCTAAAAATCTCTCTTGAAGGTCTTCTCAGTCATTGGGACCATCTTAGTAAACAATTGATACTGTTAAGTATTGCACCATTGGGGGTTACAAATACTGATGGAGGAATATACAAGTAGTCTTAGTGGAATTTCCATAGCAATTAGTAGGCTATTAAAATTTTGGGAGTATTAAATGTCCATTCAGGAGTAAAATCGCCTTTTGGTTTCTATCAGTGTGTAAGAATAGAAATGTCAAGAGCCACTAATCTAGTCCATCCCATTAATTTTTTATATCTGAAGATAAGCTAGTGTAGAGTACTGGACAAGGGTTAAGAGATTTAGCTTTTGGTCCCTAGCTCTGTAACTTGACTCTCTGGCCTTAGACAAGTCTCTTAACTTATCCAGGGTTGTTTCCTTGTCTGTAAAATGAAAGGGGTTGGACTAGATGATCTCTAAGGTCCGTTTCACGTCTTTAGTTTCCCTGGTAGTATGTTAGTGTTTGATCTAAACAATTTAACATATCTGTATCAATTCTCCCTACCTGTTGTTGCTGTTGCTGTTTCTATCATCTTATCAGTGGAAACAACTTAGATTTGGTTATGATAATTCATACAGTGTGTCTTGGTACAGTTTTGTATATAGTGTTCCCAAATGTTTGCCTTTGCTACCCAAATTCCTTTTAACCTGGGAAGTGTAGATTAACTTCTGTATTCACACTTTCTCTTCTTGCTTGTAACTTTTCCTCTCGCTTCCAAACTTAAAGTTTAAAACTCTTTCTTATTACAGTATGCTACCTAAAACTTGATAACACGCTTTTAAATTTTGCAGTTCTAACAAGTTCTTTGCTGTAGTATAGATCTGGGCTGAGGTGGGAGTGAAAAAGGGATTGAGATGTAGGTAGCTACTTTTTCCAGGAAAAAATTGAAGGAAATTTTATATCATTGGTTTAAAAGATTGATTAGGATTACCTCAAGGGATGGTTGAGTTGTCATTTTACATATTTCACTCAATATTTTATGTCTCTACGTAAGCAGTGTTGCTTTAACTGTTATTGGATAATTGTAACATTTAAAAATTAATTTTAGTATTTAACCAGTACTCAAGAATTTAATGAAATCATGTTGCATGAATGGGAGAGTATTCCATAGCTCTTGTTTTATTTTGTAATATGATCAAATGTATCAAACAGTAGTTTACTATAAAGATAAGACTTCACTGTTTTAGCTGATTGCCTGTAGAAAGTATGGCTGAGCTTAATTGAAGGAAATTTCTTGTTACTAGAACTGTTTTATGGGGACTGTATTTTCAGTCTTACTTGGAACTAATCACTGGCTCTAAGGGTTACAAAAAGAAGGCAAACAGTTGCTTGTTTGGTATGTTGAAATATCAATGGCTATTGTAGAATATTATACAAACTTTATCAGTCTATATTTTCTTTCTTTTTTCCCCTTACCTATAGTGTGAACTAATTATAGAACATCAGTTTTAGTCCTTCCAGAATTTATGTAAATATTTGTAAGATTTTCTTTTTTCTTCCCTTACAAGAAGTCTTTTAGCCTTTTAAAACAAAAATGTCCTGCATAAAATTCTGGCTTATTAGGTTAGTTCACCTTTTGGTCTTTTGCAGGGCTTTTCTCATTCTTCCAAAACTATATAATTAAAGCAGAAATTTAATCTAGGAATAAATTGTCAGCATACAGTATCTGTAAGGCAGAAAGAAAATTTCCTTTTCCCAGATCTCAGGAACTACCTTGTTCTTGTTAACTTCTTGAACTGGCTAGTTGCTCCGAGGTATGTATACAGCATACAGGCTTTTAGAGAAGAGTAGATTTTTTCTCTCTGATCATTGTATACCTATTAGATGATAGCAGATTATCTTCCAAAATAGCTATCTAAAAGACCTAAGAAAGGAAGAAACCTTGGTGAACATGACTGACATACTCAGTAATTTCTAATGAAAACTTGTTTAAAGAAAAATTTCATACTTGTTCAGTAGAAAAATTCCTAATTTGGTTAATAACTTTCTTGCAGTTTATCAGTATTATGTACTCATTACTTAGTATAATTAAAGCGTTTCTATTTTACTTTTTTGTATCAATTTATTATATTTGCTTCTTCCTCATCCCTCCCTCCCTGTCACTTTACTTCATCAATCCTCTCATCTTCCTAATCATCCAAGTTAGTCTTCCTTTGTATACGAAACAGTGTCTCATTTTGATATGTTCCTTTTTATTTACTTTTGTTGTTAATCATTATGCTTAGTATAGTATTTTATGTCATATAGTGTGACTGAAGAATGAAATGGTTATCACATGGAGTTTAAGGAAATGAAGTCCTTGGGAAACTTAAGACAATTGTTCTTGCTTTTATTTTATATCAATATTTTGGAATTTGTTCATGATTTCTTAAAATTACTACTTTGCCAACCCACACTGATAAAAATTTACTATGTGGTCAGTTATGACATTTCTTAATCAAAAATTTTAGATCGTAACCATGTTGCAGAGCTGTGATCTTTGCAGCTTAATGTTTCAGTGACGCATGATGCAGAGAAGTTTTGTTAAATCATTTTAACCCAAGGCTGATCTTTGTGAAATTTGTCTGGAACTTTCATTTTGATTCCTTTCTCAGATTTTATTTAATGTTTAAAAAAATTAGAGGTCAGTGTATGGTATGATTCAGTTTTTAGATTTATTTACAGTTTTCACAGTTTTTTTTAATAGTCTTCTCTTTTTCCAGCAGAGAGAGATCATCATTGCCTGAATTTAGCTTTGTGACTACAACAGCAAGACCTGTTCCTGTCTGGAGACGACTGTTATAATAATATGATACTATCATTTTATGTTTGCCCTTTATCATTTTGAATAGATGTTTACATGTACCATAATTAGCATTTTATCTTTACAGTTCTTTTAGGGTACATCTGAGTCCAGAAGTAAATCTGATTGTGTGCTTTGTCTGACCTTATTCTTAAATGTTTTCTCCCCTTTATAGCCATTTATTTTTAAACAGTCTAAGAAGGAAAAAAAAGAAAATCCTCTTGGTTTTCCTATCCTGAGATAAGTTTTCAGTCTCAGCCAAATTGAAATTGTGTCTAGGAAGTCTATAAAGCCATGATACTATGTTCATTAGCATGAACAATTTAGAATGATGAAAATGATTAAAAAGTTAAACCTTGGTTTGGCTTTAATTTTCCTGGGTTTTTAGGATACATTTCTGGAGTTAGGATAGTCACTTAAAATAATTTTGAACAATTAGTAAAATACTTTTTTCACATGGTGATAACTTGCCTGTTTCTTCTAAATATACTTGTTGAAGTCGCTGCCAAGGCCCCTTACCCAAATAATTTTTTAAAAATTCTTAACTCTTCAAAGTAAACAAGGAAAATAATTTTCTTTCTTTTAAAGTAGTATAAAATGATCTGTGGATTATAAATATTGAGAAATATCTATTAAATGTCTAATTTACACAGTTTTTCCTTATTTTCCTCAGTTGCAACCAGGATATCAAAGACAATTTTAAAAGCAAGGGGAAATAGTGTTGTGTGTCTAGCATTGTTAAAGCTGTAGTTTTCCTGCCTTAAAAGGTGTATGTCTGTATCATTTATTTATAAGCAATATGGCTTGGAATTATTTATAAAGAGTGTGATTAAATTTTATTCTAAATATTCACCCAAAATACCCTCTTTATAATGGACACCATAAAGTTTTCAGAAAACTGATTTCTTAGTATTCCTTCATAGATTCTCATTAGCATTTGAGAAGTCAGAAGTTACACTTGGTAGCAACTCCTTTAGAAAAGTCCAAATTATACTTGATTCTTTTCTCCCTTTTTTTTTTTTTTTTTTAGTTCCATTCAGCCATGCTCATATTTTCACCTTTTTGTGCAAAGTTAACTATTCTGCAAGCACTTTTTCTTGAGTATGCATTGCATTTGTCTTCATGAAAAAAAGAATGAACCCGTCAGAAATAATGTAAGTTATCTATTTTGATCCACGTTAGTTGGAGACAGCATGGTTAATGTAGGCTTGGTTTAAAGGAAGGTCTTCTTAACATAATTATGACCTTATAGCCTACAGGGCATTTTAAAAATTGGACTTCTCTTTTAGTTCACATTTGCGAACAAACGTATAGCTGCTGGGAGTCCACAAATATTTTCCCAGATTAGTTCAGTAGTTTTTTCTTTTTAAGGAAAGATTCTCTGCCTGTGTAATAGAATAGTTGTAACCTGCTGGGCTAAAAACCCAAAAAACATTCTCTGAAGGGACCATACTTGCTGTTAACAGTTTTGGTTGGTTAATAGATGTGGATCATATCCCACCACTCTCAATTTTATTTTGTCATCTCCCCCCCCCCTTGCTTTTAAATTAAAAACAAAATAAATTGAACATGCCATTGGGAATCAGAAGTCGAGATGATTTAATTCTCATTGAGATCATTGTACTTTTTGAAAATTGCTGTGAGATCTGGTAGGTCAGGTACATATATGAGTTCCCATATGTTTATTAATTAAAAATAGGGATTTTCATTATTTCATTTTCCTGAAGAGAATTCTTATGGAGCTATGTGTAGATAACTGTACAGAATCACTTTTGTGTAATTGAGTGAAGCAGTTTACCTCTGCATGATTGCATTATGGAAGCCTTTTATATATCTTTATATTTTTCAATATACTTAGATTTTACACTATCAGCTGCCCTAATCATGCTATATTTGTTTTTTTTAATAGAGTTTATAAATATTTGTGCTCAAAATACAGATCAATTGAATATTTTTGGTCTTGTTTACAAGATAAATAATACTTTAAAGTGATGCAGCCCCTCAAGTGTCTTAGGAAAAAGTCATTGGTGCTACAAAACCTTTCAATATCATTTTTCAACCTGTTATCTAGACTTTGCTAGGCTTAAATCTATGATTGCTTATAACTTAATCTAATCTAGCAGCATAATTTTAAAAGTGGTCTGTGGTGAGTCGGGTAAAGAGCCCAGCCAATTAGAAACATCCCATAATTTAAAGATAAGATGGAGAATGACATTATACTAATTTGTGTCCAGCTTCCCCAAAAGAAAATAGTTTCTTCAGTTTTTCATTAGCTCTTTTGATAAAAGGAGTGGTGTGTTAATATGACTAGAATAAAGAAAATGATACATTCAGCATGGCTCAGTTTTCCCACATTTCAAATGGAAAACTTTTCTAGTCCTAAAATATGGTGTAATCCTGTTCTGCTTTAAATTCCCATCTGTCTTCTACTCAGCAGGAGGCAGGGTAATTCTTAAATATTTATAGAACATTTGATAAGTTCTAAAGAGATGTATTATTTACATTATACAAGTTTTGTGTTGATGTGCAGATTGTTTTCTACATCTGCAAGACTTCATTCCAGCACCTTAGTGAATGTTCTTAAGATACAATTTTTAAGTATCAGCAAAGCATTCATAGATGTTTACTTTTGATTCTCAGAATCCTGAACCTGTTTTGGGTATGATGTTACTTCACAACATGTCTGGCACAAGATTTCCTTTAAAAGTGGTTTAGTCTAACTCAATTTCTGTGGATTGTTGAACCGAAAAACACCAAAGGAGTTCTTTCTTGTCTGGAGACTGGATTGTTCCAGTTTTTAATACCTGTGCCCATAAGTATCCCATTTCATGAATGTGTGTTGGCATGGGGGAAAAATTCCCTGCTCTTTGAGTGGAGCGAAAGTAATTGGTTAAGCTGTAGCAGCTTTTTTTGTTTATTTTTTAAAGTGATAATAAAACTTGAACTGAAAATGGTAAAACTTGAACTAGAAAACTACTCTTGTATGCTTAGAATGTTTATAGTATTACGTGTTTATGTGAGGTTGTCAACATTTTTATTATTTATAGTTGAATTATGTTGTTTTGTTTGTTAAATATCCATAATGTTTATTATTTTTATATTTTGAAAAATTTTAAAATAAAATAGTCTTACTAAAAGCAGTTGTTAACTTTTTAAAATTGTCTTGCATTTTGCATCAATTATAGTAACATAGAATAGAAAGGAAAACTTGCAGCCCTTGGGCACTGCACAAGTAGAAACATAAAGTGCTTATACTGTCAACTTCCAAGGCCAATGAAAGTTTTTGGAACTTCCCTCCATAATTTTCAGTTTTCATCTGAACATTTCTTCTCCTGGTCTAATCTGATATACTTTTCCAGCATTCAGCATGTTCATTTCATATTTATTGAATGATAAATATTGCAATATTTTTTGTGTTTGTTTTTCATTGCAGATATCCCTTCCATCATCTATAACTTGGGTTAAATAAGTTTGGTAATAACCTGTCTTCCACTGCTTCTACAAGAAAATACATTATCATCTCAGTATATGTGTTTTGATAAAAATCTAGTTAAAGAGATCTGGTTATGAAATAGTAGAAGTCTCTGGCTTAAAATAGAGGACTTTGGTTAATAAATAATGATACTTGGTAAAATTATTAAAAAGAATTATATATATAGATATATACCTATATATAGTACAAATTACACACAAAAATTAAGCCTTTAAAGTCTTTCACATTTTGAACCATTTTTTAATCTTAAAATGATATTTGTCCCTAAGATCTCATTTAAATCAGAATTTTCAGGGACATTACCAACCTATTATTTAAAAAAAATAACATCTGTGATTTAAAACTTCGTAGACAATCCTGTATTTTTTATTAGAAGTCAGTGTTAGGAAGAAATACTTAGAAGTTATAGCTGTCTGCAAGTTTGGAGTTGGATAGCTTTCAAATTTGTACTAAGTTTAATGCAGTATTTGTTGTTTAGGGTTTTTGGGGGATAAATAACTGGATAATATGCCAACTTCATATTTTATTTTTTTCTTATCAAGTTGATATTCAGAGTTAACAGAAATTAAAGAATGATGATAAAAAGGAAGCTCTCTGGCATTTAACAATTGTCATGTCTGAATGAGGTAAGAATTTACATAAAAACCAAACAGGTAACTCTTTGACAAAAATATTGAATACTGAGCTGATTATTAGTCATGACAGCCCTCACATACGTCATATTTATAATATTGGATGAAAACTGCATATACTAATGTAATACAATCCTAACCAACCATTTTTTGGTCAACCTGAAAGGAGTAGGTCTTTAAAATTTTGTTTTGTCAAGGTCTCCAGTGAAAAAAGAGAGAATCCCCAGATTGGGAGTGCTCACAAAAGAATAGAGCCATATAAGGTGCCAAGGATGGGAAGAGGAGGATGGATTATAGATTTAGTCCTGCATTTGTGAAAATTCTGACTGAAGCAGCCTGGAAGCAAGTAGTACTTTTTTATTTTTATTTTTCTCCTCAACTGATAAGCTTTATGGAGCATCAAAAGACATGAAAACTTTATAGAAGAACATGTATCCAGGGTACATCTATTCAAGGTCCTGCTTGTGTTTCTCATGGGGAACCACTTAAGGAAGGGATGATGATAGCAACCTGAGCGAGTTACATTGCCCCCCACCCCAGTAACTCCCTTTTATCTGCCACAAGAGCACCTCAGCACAACTTATCACATAAAGCCATAAGCCATGCCACTCAGACCTAATGTCCAGATTCAATGTCCCAAGATTTTTACTGTGCTATGTATGTAACCTACCTGTGACTGCCCTTACCCACTTGGACCTGGGAACATTCCAAATGTGAACAATTAGGGCCTTCCTGTGTGCAGTCGCAACTATGGCGTACTGCAAACCATAAACAGAGAAAAATCAATTGCATTTCTATATACTAGCTCTGAACACCTGGAGGCTGAAATTGAAAATACAGTGCCGATTATAATAAGTGAAAAAGTGACATACTTGGGTGTAAATCTAAAAAACTGTACAGGACTTGTATGCTGAAAACTACAAAATGCTCAAAAAAAAAGAAAAGGAGACCTAAGTAAATGGAGAGACTCATGGGTCCGAGAACCCAATGTAGTAAGTGTGTCACTTCTCCCCAGACTGATACACAGGTTTGACATAAGTAATTTTCTTTTTGGTAGATACAAGATCATACAAAAATTTATATGGAAAGGCCAAAAAGAACTAGAATAACAAATGATTTTTTTAAAAGAAGAATCAAGTGGGTGAAATTATCCAATTTCAAGACTTATAACTATAGTAATCAGGACTGTGTTCTTGATGGGAGGGATAGACATATAGAGGTCATAGAAGTAGACCCACATGAGTGTGCCCAACTGATTTTTAACGAGGTGCAAAGACAGTTGAATGGAGGAAATAATTGCCTTTTCAACAATCCTGGAACGATTGGTCATCCCTCGGCAAAAACAAAATGAACCCTGACTTAAATCTCACACCTTACTCAACTCCTAATGGATCATGGACTTAAATATAAAGCTATAACTTTTAGGAAGAACAAAAAATCTGGAAAATTCTTTGGAACCTAGGGCTAGGCAAAAAAGTTCTTAAGACTTGATACCAAAAGCTTAATCCATAGAAGTATGATAGATTGAACTTCATCAAAATTTAAAACTTTTGCTCTGTGAAAGAATCTGTTAAAAGGACAAAGAGATAAGCTACAAAGTGGAAGAAAGTACTTGGAAACCACATTTCTAGTATGTGTCAGGATTGGTATCTAGATTGTATCATTAACTCAAAGCAAAACAAAAAAACCAGCAATCCAATTAGAACATAGGCAAAAGGCATAGAGACATTTCCTCAAAGATGACATTCAGATGACAAATAAGCTCGTGAAAAGATATTCAACATTCTTTGCCATTAGGGAAATGAGAAAATTAAAACCACAATGTGACATCACTATATACCTATCAGAATGGCCAAAGTAAAACAGTGACAACACTAAATGCTGTCAAGGATGCAGAGAAACTGGATCACAGATACTCAGTACATTGCTGGTGGTAATTGGATAGCCACTCTGGAAAACTGGCAGTTTCTTAAATAGCTCAACATGCAACTATCATATAACTAGCAATTACACTCCTGGGCATTTAACTTATTTTCACGCAAATACCTGTACACATTCTCATAGAAGCTTTATTCATAATAGTAAAAAACTGGAAATAATCCACAGCATTCAATGGGTGAATGGTTACTGGTACATCCGTTCCATGAAAATACTACTCAGCAGTAAAAAAAAAAAAATAAAAAAAACTTGATACATGCCACTCCGGGATGACTCTCCAGAGATTACGCTGATTGAAATAAGCCAGCCCCAAAAAGCTACTGTGTGAATTCCATTTTTATAGTATTGAAATGACAAAATTATGGAGATGAACAGACTAGTAGTTGCCAGGGATTATGGAGGTGGTAGCAGTGGGAGGGAAGTGGATGTGGCTGTGAAAGGGAAACGAGGGATCCTTATGGTGATGGAAACTGTTATCTCGTCTATCAACGTAAGTATACTGGTTGTGATAATTGTACTATAGTTTTGCAAGATACTACCATTGGATTAGCAGAAATTTGGTAAAGGGTAATGGGATCTCTGTGTTATTTCTTACAACTGCATGTGAATTTTAATTATCTCAAAATCAAAAGTTTAATTTTAAAAACAGTAAAGGCAGAATAACATCTAGTCCCATTTTAGGGTGCAATCTAGGGAAATGCCTTGGATATGTGCTCCCCATAAAGAACGAGGTTTGGGGAATTCCCTGGTGGTCCAATGGTTAGGACTCCGCACTTCCATTGCAGGGGGCATAGGTCCCCTGGTCGGGGAACTAAGATCCCGCATGCCGTGTGGCGCAGCCAAAAGAAAAGAAAAAGGTCTTGAGAACAAGTATTTGAGGTATATAAAAGCAATGAATTGAGTTTGCACACCTGAGAACTTTTGGAATTACTGTAGACTTATTTCTCTCACTGGTTACACCACAACCAGTGCCAGTAAATGAAGTAGTTCTATATATATGTTGCGTGTTAATTCTTCCCATCAGCATTGCTGCCTGAAAGGGACTTAAGACAGAGAAATGGCACAGCTCACCTACCTATGAAAAGGTGGGTGAGGAGTAAAACAATTGATTCTTATCTCACTCTTCCTGCCCTTTACCATAGTTCAGGAGGGTTGAAATCATCCAAAAGGGGAAGGAAACAGAACAAAAGCAAAATTTTAAATGCTCTGAAGGAACAGTTTCATGAAAGTATAAAGCAAATGGATCTGACTTAGCAAAGGCTTTCCGTAACAAGTGATCTTTCATTTGAGATGAGAGCTAAGCAGTCTACTATGGGGGAGCATATTCTTGAGGGAGTGAACAGTTTTGTACAGAAGTACTATAGAGGGACCAGATGTGCATTTGAAGAATGAGAGAAACCCAGTGTGGCTACAAGGCAGAGATACACAATTTGAGAATTACTACAGAAATCTTAATCTGTCAGCATGAAATTCCTAGAGGTCAAGTATAGAGTGAGGAACTCTACATTTAATACAGATAATGTGGACAGATTCTGCAAAGGAAAATTAGAAGGGGCAATGACAGGTAGAAAGAAACCCAGGAATGGGAGTTATAGAGGCCAAAATTTAAAAAGCCCACTTTGTTTTATAAGGAAATGATCACCAGTTTTAAATGTTGCAAGGTAAAGTAAGATGAAATGTGAAAATGTCCATTGGATTTTAGAATACGGAAGTCATTGATAACCCTGGAATGTGTTTTTGTCTGTTTTTTAAATTTTGTTTTGCTTATTTGCTTTTTAATGATGGATATCGGAGACAAAATGTATAGGCTAAGGAGTGAAATGAGGATAAGGATATGGAGACAGTATAGACAAGTTTTTTGAGAAGATTTTTAAGGGTAGAAGAGAGATTAGTAGTTCGCAAGGCAGATGAGATAAAGGGAGGCCAGAGGCCTAATCATGTTTAAATCTCTGCAGAAAGGAGTCCCAAGTAGAAGACAGAGTAGACAATAATGATAGTTTACGGTGTCCAAAAGATGGGATGAGAAAAGATCCAAAGCACAATTAGAAGGACTGCTCCTAGGTAGTAATACACACAAGTCGTCCACTGGAGGACTAACTGGAGACAAGGAGAGAGAAAATTTCATTATGATTTTAGGTTTGGTAATGGAATTAAAAGAGTTCCCATCAAATGACTTCAGTTTTCTTTACAGGTAGGAATATCATTTGCTACATAGCCCTCACATGTGTAACTGCTGTATAGCATCCCCCTTTTACCATCTTTCTCAGTTATACCTGAGAATCTCCTAAATATCTAGTCTTAACTAGTCCCCTCACATTCTTCCTTACCAGAATCATCTGGACTCTTCACGAAGGCCTCCATCCCTATGTGGCCTCTGTTAAAACACTGCTTTACTGATAACCCTCATAGTGTCCTTCTCCCCTACCCAGGACGCCAAAGCTGCACTGAGGTGTGAGAAAGTCAATGACCCTTCTCCAACTCTGTCAGTCTTTGTTCCTGGGATCCAGTGTATAGCATCTGCTCAGAGCCTGTCTCTCTTGAACACAGCTCTTCTATTTCCTGCCCTAAACCTCTCATGCCTGTGGGTAAACAAACATCTTGCTATCTCAGAATCCTTTTTTTGCCCTTTCTACTCTCTTTTTTGACATTTAGGCGAAAAAGTAGTTTTCATAAATATCAATTAATGGAAATAAGCAGTCAGAGGAGTGGCAAAAGCATGAAGTAATTAGAATGTAAAGGGTTTTAAGGAAAATAGAAGGATAGAAGGAGTCTGAGAAGAAACAAGGTTTAGAGCATGGTAAGAACTTTGAACTTCATACTGTGGTGCCACTGAAATGTTTGAAAGTTTATAAGAAAGAAGGTGATGGAATGAAAGGAAGACAGGGATGAGGGTAGGGTAGTGTTAAATGATTATATTTGCAGTTTTGAAAGATCATTTTTGCAGTGGTAAGGAGGGTGAATTGGAGGCAGGGAGGACAGTGAGCATAACAAGCGCAGAGAAACCCCAGGTTTCTGGGCTGAGCAGTAAAGCTGACTGGTTGTGGGATTGGGAACTGGCTTGTAAAAAAAGAAAGAAGTTGAATTCATTTCTGACATGTTGAGCTTCAGGGCCTGTAGCATATCAAAATGGAAATAACCTGTGGGCAGATGTCTGCTATCTGAAGCCCAGGAGAGAAGTCTGGGATGCAGATACAGGGCTGGGAACCCTATATAAGAATGAGATTTCCCAGTGAAGGACACATAGCATTCAAAGAGGGAAGACAGGATGGTGAACTCCATTATTTGCAAGGACTGGAGGAGGAGGTAACCATGAAATAGATGAAAGAAGTTGCTAGAAGAAGACCAAACTGAAGTGATGTCACAAAAAGCCAGTGAAGGAGAGAACTTCACAAATGGGGGCTTAATCAAATAAGTCAAGTAAGGTCAAGATGGATTGACAATTCATGAGTCTGTACATAGCTTAATGGAAGGAAAAGACATACTGATGTGAAACGAAGAGTAACGGATGCTAGGTGGAGACAATGTAGGAAACTCAAAGTGGAAGGCAAAATTCAGTGTGGTAGCTTGCTGGGTAAAGGAAAGGTGGTGGTTGATTCTTTTTAGAATGGCAGAAACGAGCTCATTTTATAGACTGAAGGAAAAGAGTCAATGGAAGGAGGAGATTAAGAATGTAAGGGAATTTGTTTATAATTGATAAGGTGTTTCAGGGTACACCGTGGAAAGGGATTACAGAGCAGTTGTGAGAAGAGTGATGAGAGTATGCTAGAATGTGGTCGCCAAGGCCCAAGTGGAATGTGGCAGAGAGAAATGCATGGAACTAGCCAAATTCTGTATTTTAAATCAGTTTTGATAGTGCTTTTGGTCATTACTGAGGCAGGTGTCAGGTGCTGGGGGATGCTGGTTGTCATTTGCAGCCAATCCCCACAAATCTAAACACAACTGGAATATTGTAATTGTCCATTACAAAATGTAAGTACTTTGCTCATAGTAAGCATCCAAAATATTTGTAAAATAAATGGATTAGGCTGCTCTGGACTTTTCTGGAAAAGAGAGAAGGGAAATTATTAATAATAAACGTGTAGGAAGGGGTAGTGAGGAGAGGGAAAATACCAAGGGAGGAAAGATGAAATAACAAAGCCTGGCACCAGAATTAAAAAGACCCTATGTAAGAAAAACGTGTTTGTCTATGCTTTCCAGGAATAAAAGAAAATTTGGGGTTTTTCTTTTCTTTCTTTCTTTCTTTCTTTTTTTTTTAACTCTGAACTGTTTATTTCTTTCAAGCTGTGTCTTGATGCCTGGAGTAATGAAAATCTTCCCAGGGCAAGAGTTGGTAACTTTGGCTCCTGCTACTGCTTCCTAGAAATGAGTAACGTAAGGTAAGTAGAGAGAGGAAGCACCTGGGTTTAGTAATCGTGTGACCTCCAGCAAATGATTGGAGTAAAGATCTCAGTCTCCTCATATGTAAAGTGGGGCTCAAAACAGCACCTTTCTCACTGAAATATTGAGAAAATCTGATGAAACTGCAAAAAGTAAGGATTTATTTGGGGCATAGCAATGACTCAATGGATTAGTAATTGTTTATAAAGCCTTGGGGGTTGGAAAACACTGCCTATGAGCTCCCTGTCTGGGGAAAGGAAGGCCCAGAGGAAGGTCATAATGAAAATAGATGCGGGATAGTTCCATCATCCACTCCCAGTACCTCATCTGGGAAGGTGAATTGGATTTACCTTCTCATCTGCTCTGGTTTAGTTGTAGGGAATCCTAGGAAAAGTCTCGGTATTTCCCCTTCTTTACTCCAGCTGCTTCTAAATACTCTGGAGCCCTAAATTAAAGGGGCATGGAGCCTGTGGAATAGTGATAGCTGAGCTTTTTGTATTGCAAGGAATTAAGGCTGCTTCAGGTACTCCCTATGAGCTCTGTGTCTTGGGGGAAACTGGCTTGAGAGTTTGGTGAGGAATTCCAAAATTATTCAAGGTTAAAAGATGTGGACAAATTTCTGTTGCCACAGTTTACTTAAATAGCGCCAGTCCCCAAATGCCATGATTCAGAAATCAGTTATCACAGTATATTAGCATGTAGTTGTGTTGCCTTCTTGTCTCCCAGTGATAGACTCATGAAACAGTTTACAAAAATGGGTAATGAAGTGCTAGTTACAGCAGTTTTAAAGTGGCGGAGAGGGTCGTTGCTCTCTCAAGAGTGAAGAATAGAAGTTAACTGTCATGGAAGAGGGGCTGGCTCACAGGGGCTGCTTGGACTTCTGAGGAGTTCATACACGGCTGATTCTGAAAGTGATAAAAGATGCTAGAAGGATACACACAAGAGCTGGAAGTGGGAGCTTCTTTTCTTCCTTTCTTTCCCTGGTAGTCTCCCAGCAGTGCCTCCCATTGGCAGTTAGTCTGGGAAATGTAGCTCACAGACACCCAGCATTACAAAGCCAAGTATAGAGGGGTTGGATTGGGTCTGAGAGGCAGTAGATAAATAACAGCATAGCTGCCATCACCATTTCTCCCAGGGATTGTTGGAAAAATAGGATTGCTAATGCCTTGCTTTGACACCTCAGATCTTTGAAGAGGCATGTCCACAGGGCCACTGTTTGCAGCACTTGTAAGTCATGCATTGAAATAAATGGACACTTGTTGCCCAAATATCAACCAGAGGTCAGTTACAACTACTTTTTCTTGGTCTACAAAAATCAGACACTTTTTCCCAAAGGCTATCATTGTTATTGGTAATAGTTCATTTCATTTCTTATCCTCAAATGGCTAACCTTTTTTGTGTGATTCCATGTCCAAGAACTTTGCTGGCCTTCTTTTATCTATTCTCAGGCTGTGGGTTTGCTTTTTCTTTACACCCTTTCTCATTTGCCTCTCTATTTCTGGTAATGAGGTATCCTGGGTGTTCATTCTTTGAGAGGATTTTTCAATATGCTACTCAAAGAAAAAGAGGCTAAGGAATCTGAGATTTTAATTCATTTCAACTTTCTTTTTCTTGTTATACCCTTCCTGACCCACTGGGAAGAAACAAATCTATGCCTTTGGAGAATTTTGAGCTTATACTCTGGAAACGAAAACAGAGGCTTGCACATACTTCTTAATATATTTCTTGTTTTCTTTTACATACATTCATTTACACATAAGCATTTGTGTGTGATAAAGATGGATAACCACAGCATTTGAGCGGTTTAAAAATGCTGTTAAGACAGTTCTGGGATCCTACCTGATACCTGCTTGTACTGGTGGCCGTGACACCAGGATGGAAGGGCATAATGTGAATATACAGAGAAAGTTAATGAAAATTATTAAATGAACTATAGATGACAAGTCTTGCTTATATTCTAATTTTCATAGCTATTTTTTTCAAATACATCTTTGATATGCTAAGAAGCTATAAGAAGGATACCAAACAGTTAAACTGATGAGTGCTGCTTTTTCATTGCATCATTTTGTGCTTTATAACTTTTTATGGAAACTTTTAGAGGTACCTCACTTTTTGACTTAAAAAATGGAATATTTGTCTCAGAGAGCTAGACCTAGCTGCAGTCAGTCTTTGAAAAATTATGCCTCTATGGCTTTAGGGGAAGACTGGCTTGATATAACATCCCAAGGAAGTCTTTATGATACATTGGTTTGCTAATAACACCATCGGCTAAGAAGTAGTAAGTGAAGGTTCTAAACTAGTACGTATCATACATAACATGCACATGTGCATAAAATGAACAAAACTAACATGTTCTATGAAGTGTTCATTTTTATTAACTGACTATAACAATAAAACGTGTATTCTAGTGGAAAGAGCCTTTGGTGACCAGGGTTCCATTCCAATTCAGGCTCTACTACTAATTAACTCTGTGACCTAGGCAGTCATTTAACCTTTCTGGACCTGACTTTGCTTATCTGTGATAAAAGAAAATGAATCAGACTAGGAATGACAAGCAGGATACATCCTGACCACCAACTTCAGAAAGTAGCCCGTTAAGAGCTGAGTTGAAAATTCTAAGGCTGAGTCTGAGCTTAATGAGGAGTGCCATGATCGATTAGTGCTGTCTGCTGTGAGTGCAGGATATGGAGAGCAGCAATGTAAGTGCCAGATACTAGCTGTCTCCCTAGACTAGCTTACCTCCAAGGCCGCTTGTGCTATGCCATATAATTCAAGTTATTCATCATTTAAATTTAATTTACAAACATAAAGCAAACTGGAAAAACAAATCTTGAGGTTTCCTGACCTAAACATGGGTTTTGGAAGAACACAATTTTTCCTTTTGGAAGTAGAAATAAAAAAGGAAGTTTCTGCCAGAACTTTTTTGAAAGCCTTTTAAAATAATGTAAACTTATCTCCCTTCACGCTTTCATTATTGCGTGAAATATTAAGTACCAACTTTGAAATTGTCACAGTGTGGGTGTTGAATATTTGCTGAATTGAATTGAATTGGGGAATAGAAAGATGAATAGACAGCCTTTGCTCTTGTAGAGTTCATGACCCAGTGGGGAAGGCAGACGTCCTAGCAGGTAATTCCAATACAATATGTTAAATGCTATAATGGTTATGTGCAGCTTAAAAAATGAAATGACTAACTTTGTCTGAAGGAGTTCCTGCAGGTTCCACACAGAAGATGACATCTGAGCTGAGTGTTAAAGGGCGAATAAAAATCTGTCTGGTGGAGCAGGGTAGCTTAGGTATTTTGGCACTGTTGAAAAGAATTCCTTCCCACAAATTATTTGTATTTTGTATTTTGGGGTTTTTTTTTGGTTAAGTTAGAGTCTAGAAAATTGAACTGTAATTGTTAGTGATTATTCTTGCTTGTTTAAGAAAATATTGTTAAATGATGTAGGCCTGGAAATGCAATTTGGGCTGCCTGGGAGAGTAGGGATGAAGCATTTAGGTGGAAGTTTAAATATCTCTGGATGACAACCACAGGGAACAATTTGGAAGGAGAGATGACAGAACCGTGCTGATCAAAACTGGAGACTCAGAGAGAAGGGTAGAGGGCACACTGGATGAGAAGGGGCTTGGGGTTGGAGGGGTTCATCAGGGAATTTGTGTAAGGATTTGGAAAGGGATTGTCCTAAACCAAGGGCCTCCCAGGAAAGGACTTAGCATCTCCAGGAATACAGAGATGGAAGCAGTACCTCATGCTGGAGTATGACAGTGAAATAAAGTATTAAGTTATGAGAATGACCATCAAAAGTCAGGTGAACAAGAGAACTCAGTCACCAGAAGAAAGGTTATGTAGAACCCATGGAGGGACATGCTGATTGTGTTTTAGTGGGTGAAGCCTTCATTTTTTTTTTTTTTTTTTTTTTTTTTTTTTTTTTTTTTTTTGGGGGTCCGCGGGCCTCTCACTGCTGTGGCCTCTCCCGTTGCAGAGCACAGGCTCCGGACTCGCAGGCTCAGCGGCCATGGCTTATGGGTCCAGCCGCTCCGCGGCATTTTGGATCTTCCTGGACCGGGGCACAAACTCATGTCCCCTGCATCGGCAGGTGGGCTCTCAACCACTGCGCCACCAGGGAAGCCCAAAGCCTTCATTTTTAATACTTGCAAAAAACAATAGAAAAAACTTACTCTGTAGACTGTGATGGTTTCCAGGGTAAAGTGGGGAAATTCTCAGACCAGGTGCTTCCTTAGAGGGAGTAGTTCGAGATCTCAGCTCCCTCTCCCTTGGAGCTATTGAAAACTGTTGGGAAAAAGTGAGAGTGGACCAGACTGTAAATTTCCCCGAAATAGACTTAAATGTTGCTCAGAGGGTTTGGTTGCTGATGCTCTGAGTTGTGACTATGTGTTGGCACGCCTGGTAAGTAGAGTTAGCAATTGGATTTGCTTTTTAAGCTGCATGCACGCATTTGGGCAGCAGATGAGCCTTACTCGTACAATGATTGGCTAATAGTATTATCCAGGCCCTCTCCTGTGCAAGATGAGCTGTGACACTGAACAGTGAGGACTCTGTCCATTTACCCACTGAAAAAGCACATTTATAGATTGAAAGTACAACACGTCTTTTGTTGTTTTAAAAGGATAAAATCAGATGTGTTAGATGAATAAAAACGTGGCTCATGGACTTCCCTGGTGGCGCAGTGGTTAAGAATCCACCTGCCAGTGCAGGGGACATGGGTTCGATCCCTGGTCCGGGAAGATCCCACGTGCTGCAGAGCAACTAAGCCCGTGTGCCACAACTACTGAGCCTGCACTCTAGATCCCTCGAGCCACAACTACTGAGCCTGTGCACCTGGAGCCCATGTTCTGCAACAAGAGAAGCCACTGCAATGAGAAGCCCACCCACAGCAACGAAGAGTCGCCCCCGCTCGCTGCAACTAGAGAAAGCCTGCACACAGCACCTAAGACCCAGTGCAGCCAAAAATAAAAACAAAAAACAAAAAAATGTAGCTCATGTTCTGAATGATATAAAGTGGATCCTGTGTCTGCAGCATAGAATTGGGATTTGTGGGCAGCTATATCTAACTTTAGTTGCGTAGCACACTTTTAGGAAGTCACTCAACAAACTGATCATTTTCCAGTCCATTTAATGAACTCCTTAAGCAGACGGCATCAGAGTTGCAGCCTGGACTGCCACTCTTTCTTTTCACAGCAAGTCATATACCATATTGGCAGGGTTAGCAAATATTAACATTCAGGTTTCAACTCAGGCACATTATTTTCTGGCTGAGAATTACATGGGTGGCATGTGTATTTAATTTTAGTCAATTTTTTTTTCTTGGGTTTTTTTTTTTTTTTTTTGCTAACCTAAAAGAAAATTTCATAGGACATAGTGAAATTTCCTTACTATATAAAAAGGGCTTTGTTCTGCTTTAGAAGACTGTTAGGCAGGATCTACTAAAGCTGTAGAGTCGTATTCAAATATATGTGTACACCCGGTGACCCAGGAATCCTGCTTCTAGGTATTAGACTAAATACATGTGCACCAAAGCAAATGTAGAAGAATGTTCCCAGCAGCAATCCAAAGGTAAGAATATGCTGTGCATACAACAGAATACTATGCAATGAGAAAGTATAAACTACTGTTACACAACAACACAGATAAATGCCACAAACAATATTGAGTAGTCAGGCACTCCCACCTCCCCAAAAAAGAAGCCAGACCACAAAAAGTAGACTTTGTAAGATTCAATTTATATGAGTTTCAAAAACAGGCAAAACTGAGCTATGCTGATGAAATTCAGAATAGTGGTTATATTTGAAGGGGTTAATCACTGAGAAGAGGCATATCGGGGGCTTCTGCGGCATTGTTAATGCTGCATTTTTTTTTTTTTAATCTGAATGGTGGTTACACAGGTGTGTTTACTTCGTTAAATGTCATTGATATATACACTTATGATCTGTGCACTTTTCTGTATATGTATTTTTACTTCTATAAAAAATTTAAACGGGTTTTAGTAACAAACATTTACATTTGTAATATTATTCTAGCCTTGTAAAGTTAGGTTTAAAGATTTCTTTCTCATTAGCATAGTAGGCTCAAGTATTTTGCATAGGAATCAGTATTTTTATTTTGATTTTTCATTAAATACATGTGTATACCAGTTAGTATTTTCTGAATTTTATGACATTCTCTGTAGTAGTTAATCCTGCGGTAAGCAATGATGATTTTAAGAGATGGACTAAGGTAGCAAATTATGTCAAAGTTTCTTGCAAAGCCAAAGATGTCTATTAGCTAATAGTATCAGTTGCCTGTAACAAAGTATATTTTAATATTTGTGTATTTATTTTCTTGAATATGAGTACTATGTAACTCATTTAAACATGGTTTGCCTTTGTTACTATCTTTACTTTCTGCATCTCTTCATAAAGTATTGTATTGTTTGGTATCCTCTCTTTTTATAAAAAGAATTTAAGATTACATTGCCCCTTTATATATATATTTTTATAAATATATATATATATTTAGCCATAAAGTACATATGTGTGGGTGTTTTCTGTCTGTTTTTTTTTTGGGGCTGCATTGGGTCTTCGTTGCTGTGCGTGGGCTTTCTCTAGTTGTGGCAAGCGGGGGCTACTCTTCATTGTGGTGTGCAGGCGTCTCATTGCAGTGGCTTCTCTTGTTGCGGAGGATGGGCTCTAGGCACCTGGGCTTCAGTAGTTGCGGCATGCTGGCTCAGTAGTTGCAGCGCACGGGCTCTAGAGCGCAGGCTCAGTAGTTGTGGTGCACAGGCTTAGTTGCTCTGCGGCATGTGGGATCTTCCCAGACCAGGGGTCGAACCCATGTCCCCTGCAGGCGGATTCTTAACCACTGCGGCACCAGGGAGGTCCCCCGTTTTCTGTCTTTTTGTCTAAAATCAGTGATGTCTTCCCAGAAAGGGGTGTGTGTGTGTGTGTGTGTGTGTGTGTGTGTGTGTGTGGGAGAGGGGTGTGTGTGTGTGTGTGTGTGTGTGTGTGTGTGTGTGTGTGTGTAGTGATAATTAGAGAAATTGTAAAATCAGATATTAAAAGGAGCTGAGGGTAATAGTTCATATTCCTGTTTTCAGACAGCAGACCCTACCCTCTGGGAAATTTGGTGTTGTAAAGCATTTTATTGAGAACTTTTAGAGATTACAGAATTATGAAGCCTCAGCAAAGCAAACTAGGTAACAAGCTCTAGTGTTTTTTAACCCTTCTGGCTTCATAGAATCATAGACTGTTTGTGCTGGTTGGGACAGAGGTCAAACACCCTACACATTCATGGAAATTGTCCCTCAGAATCTCCTGGTTGCTGGTGATTGTTCTCCAAGGTCCTGAGCACAAAGGAGATGCCACCCTGAACCTGAAACTCTTTGCAGAGACACACTTGAAGATGAACTGACTATATTAACTACAGAGAGGACCTCTGCCTTGGAGATAGAAGCCTGTTAAGAGAAAAGCTGCGATGTCTCAGACTTCTTTCCATTGTGCTTCGCTTTAAAAATTTTAAACTTTGCTTCAGTCCTAAAGCCTGTGGTACAAGAACACAGCTTTCCAATCTTATCTATTTTCCACTGTAGGATAAACATGTTGGGTTTAGTTAAATTATGAATGCTGATAATATTCATTTGGTACAATTTATATTCTTCTTTTATCTTTTTATTTTTGACAGTTTAGGCTGGGGCATAAAGCATTATATTCTTGGCATCCTCCCTTAGAAGTTTTAAATCACTTCATGAGGCTTTCAGCATGCTTTCTGTCATTCATCCATCAGCATCCAGTCCATTTAATCCCGGCCTCTCAGCCGAGCTGCCCTAGCCCCTGTTGTGAGTGATTGGCCTGCTCCAGCGCTCCCAGCTTCTCCTGTCACATCGCATTTGCATAAAAGAGGACAGATAACCAAATTTGAGCACACAAATGAAAATGCTAAGCGCTAAACCTGTCACAGTTGTTGTTCAACTAATTGTGAAAAATTTGATTTGCTTGCCTTTCACTGTTTGTCATGTGGACCCCCTTCTCAAATGTGTCTTGGCTTCTGCCTCTGTACATGTAGCTTTTAAACTCTTGAGCACAAGCAGCCCACCCTGGGGATTACTTACCTCTCCTACCAGCTTTTAATGTTGGCTCATCTTCTTGACTAAATTAGGCCACCATGGCAAACAAACACATAATTAAAAACCCAAGAAAGACAACTGCAGTTGCACTTCTTAAATTGATTTTTACAATGCTGATGGATGCCTCTGTGTGTTCTTCCATTTGATAATTTTATTTCTTTATATAACCTTTTGGTAGGAGAAAATTAAGAATGGGCATTGTAGAAACCTTTATGTTATTTTAAAACCTATGTGTTATTTTGCTCCTTTCTGTCCTCAAATAACAAAACTTGTATAATGGGTCTTAAAAAGCATATTTCTGTTCTGTAATACTTTACCTGCCATACCAGTATACATTTTTAATCAAGGTTTCAAATGATTCCATTTGAAATTATATTAGAAACAATGGATAAAATTCCTTTGCTCACAATACTCAATCACATGAGCTCTGTTTAAATGGTAGGTAGTATGAGTGTTTTGAAAATTTGTACTATGTACAGTCTCGTTCAATATTTGTTATAAAGAGGCTTTAAGTATTGTTTTTACAGGCATTAAGTTGGTAATTTCTTGATGCTCATTAAAACAATACATAATGGTATCTCTATAAAGTCAAAAACCTTGTTTTCCAGGAGTCGCACGAGAAAATGTCTCTTTCATTTATAACAATACCTCTCATTGCTTTACTGCATTAATTTGTTTCTAATATTTTAGGTATGTGATGTTCAAGCAACAAAGAAGATGGCATTAACTAAAGTTGAAACCTTTTAGGGTTGAATACAGCTTAAATTACCTTGAAGAATTGGAGGGTTATATTCTTGAAATTGGGTTAAAATGAAATGTGACATTACAGTGACAGTTTGTGGTTTGCAAAAGTTGGATGTAACATCATTTATTGCAGTATTCCTTTGGGATTTATTTTTAGTAGGTCATATGAAATGGATTAAAGAAATATTTGAACGGTATAATTTTATACAGTCTTATCCTAAAGAAAAGAAGGTCTTTCTTTTTGCTACAACCCCCTAAAATGCTGAGGGGTTAAATCTAATGCAAAAATTTGAATGCACACTAATCTCTTTACAATGTTTAATCCCATTTTAGTTCAAAGGAGTTAAATTATGGCATGAAATGCTCACCACTTTAACACATACATGATAAACTTAAATTTTTTTTTGACAGAGCTAGAGGAATAATTTCATCCCTATTACATTTTGTTTATACTTCACTATTTTTATGTCATCGTAATTTCTTACTGTGTGGATGAAAGTCTATGACCCTGATGTATAAATTTCAACTAGATATGGCTAGTCACATATGAACAATATTGATTATAAGATATTTTAATATCTCTAAGCCAAACATCTGGAAAAGACCACAAAAATTAATTTAACACTCTAGGAAGGCTTGAATGAAACTCTTACCAGAGAACTCTCTTATTATAGCATTTAGCACAGGACCTTTTACAGAGTAGAAACAAAATAAATTAATAAGTCTAAACCATGGTCTACCTTCATTCTACTTCCGTGTTGTTCTGATTCCTCTTCAGTAATATTTATCCTTTATCCACATATATTTTCATTTTGCATTAGTTTAATTATGGATCATTTAATTATGGAGGTAGCATTTAACACTGTGGTTAATAATTTGGGTTTTAGAACCAGGCATGGGTTGGAGTCCTGTCTCATGCTCTCAGTAACTGTATGACCTTGGGAGAAACTCACTGTTATCTCCAGATTTCTCTTTGACATACTGGAGATGATAATAACACCATCCCCACAGATTAGTTATTAGGTTTAAATGACTTAATGCATGTGATACTTTTAGATTATAATTTGGCACATAGTAAGTGCTCAAAAGTAGTAGCTATTATTGTAGTGCATACAAAATTAATGCTTTACTTTTGCCTTTGACCTATTTTAAGTACCTTTTAAAGGTTTCTGAGCAATCATATTTAGTATTTTAATGGTTTTATATAATATTCCATAGTTTACCCAATATTTCCCCAACAAGTGGATGTTCATATTATTACTAGTCCTTTTACTTTTATAAATAAACACTGTTATCTGTATCTCTGTTCATTCAAGCCCCCTACACTACCACCCCCACCTTTTGTATTATTCCTCTGAGTTAAGTTTCCAGAGTGAGATTCCTGTTTCATATGACATGAACTCTTTATGAATATTGAACTATACTGCAAAATTGTCATCCAAGAAGTTGAACCACTTTACAGTGTCAACCGCAATCTCTGCCCTCACTAGTGTTGGTCTTGCTTGCATTTCCTGCTTTGGTGTGTTCATCCCCTCAAAGTCGCATCCCAGCTCGAAACTACTGCATAGTTACCCCTTATTCATTTCACATTAGAATAATTCTTCTTAACCATTGTCTGTCTTTTGGCACCATTAGAATTATTCTTTTGTGGCTTCTTGAATAAAGTTAAAAGTTTTTATTAGTTAAACCATTGAATCAATTGCCTACTAAGTCTACCATTAAAATTTTTTTTTTTCTATTAGGAAACTGCACAGCCTAGTTCCAAGAATACAGGCTTCAAGTCAGACAGATCCGGGTTTAAATCCTGATGTTATTATTTAACAAGCTGGGTAACCTCAGGCGAAATCTGTCAACTTCAATTCCTCATTTAGGATAAGAACAACCATACCAAACTTGTTTGGTTATTGTGATTTAAGGCATGTGAAATCTTGGCTGGCTTTAGGCACTCAATAAATATTAGTTAATTTACTCTTTCAATTACTACTCTATTCCTACTTTTGCTCTTTTCTCAGAATATTTCCTGGAAATATTTTTCCTCTCCCATTTCCAAACCATTGCAAATGCTGAGATTCTTTATTCTCTCTGCTGAATTTTGATATTTTTTTCTTTGAAATCGTCTTTACTCATTTCTCCATATTAGACTCCATGTTAGGCTCCATATTAGACTCACCTGCTTCAATCTCCATATTAGACTCATTTCTCCATATTAGACTCCATATTAGACTCCATATTAGACTCACCTGCTTCAATCTCCATATTAGAGTCTCCATATTAGACTCACCTGCTTCAATCTCTTGTTTGGGATTTGAAGAGTATACAGAATTTTTTAATTGAATGTTAAGCTTATATTGGGATAAAATACTGAAGGAATCCATGAGTTAATATGAAAATAAAAGCTGTCATTTGGGTGGGGAAAGCAGAAAAGAGGAGAGAAGACTTCTATGAAATCACTCCTCTTCCCCAGTGAGTGAAACCATGTTGGTTCCTGAATGGCTCTAATATATCCTCCTGGTCTTGGAGCTAGCAGAACTTGAGATAAAAGAGACTCAACAGCTCTTGGGCTAATTATGTTTACAAAGTGCTTTCCACTCATCTTGGCCTATTTAAATTTTTAATTGTATAAAAACATTTCCCTGACCTTAGAAAACTTACAAGATGGTTAGAAATATAAACAAAACATTTTTAAAAATCACAGATAAAGATTAGGAAATAACACCAGCATGACATGCGTAGACCAGGATTTTCAAACTTCAGCAGTATGGGAACTGAAGAGTGTGTGTGGTCCCTGAAAGTATTAAAATTTAATCAATAGCAACAACAACAACACCATGTTGACGAAACAAAATACATCTGTGTGACATTCTGTGGGATGCTGCTTTCTAACTACTTGCATGCAAATTATATTTACAGAACCAGCCGTGGTTCAGGAAGAATTTATGAAGACATTGGTTTTAAGCTTTAAATGACAAGTGGGACTTGAAGATAGGAGGCCATATGCTAGATAGAAGTGATAGAAGGGGAAAGGCAGAGAAAGAGAAAGTAGATGATCTTTCCTAAGATCAGTGAATGCTTTGATTTTATTTGAGAGGAAATTCATGCCCAAGACAAAAGCTCCAATGGTGAAAAGGAGTTGATGTTTATACTGTGTGCAGGGGCAAATTACAGAAGGGGATGCCTCCCCATCCCCTCCCCCCTGGAGATTAACCTAATGAAAGTAATATTTGGTTTAGGATGATTGTGCAGGTGGTGTGCTGAAATTAGGTGACAGAGAAAAGCCTGGAGAAGAAGAGACCAGTTTGAAGATGATTTCAGTGGTCCAGGTACGAGGTACTAAGTATAAAGGTGGTGAAATATGGAAATGGAAGAGCACATAAAACGAAGGTTTCATAAAAAGAATTAATAGGTCTTGAGACCAGATAAAATTTGGAGCTCAGAAAGATAAAGAAATCAAAGTTCATTGATGTTTCAAACTCGGGCAGAATATTAACTAATGAAACAGAGCTGGTTTTGGGGGGAAGTTCTGAGTGTGATTCTAGATTTATAAAGTAAAATATTTAAGTGATGTAGTGTATAGGTAGTTGTGGTGATTGAGATTGGAAGTGCAGGTGTGGAGATCAAATATGAAAGTTACGTGGAAGGAGGAAATGAAAAATGATAAACTAGAGTCAGGACTTTGACAGTGAAAGAAAAGCTAGAGAGATAGCTTGAGCAAGTAGGAGAATTATAAGAAAGTTATTATTTTTCAAAAAAAGGGAGGAAAATTGGGAGGGACCAGTAAAGTAGGGACACCTCTTTCTCTGCCCAAAACAAATCACATGATTATATTGTAAAACAATTAATAAACAGAAACCTCAATTAAAATAGATTGGGGAAACGAGAGAGAAGTGGAGGGGATCTTACTTCTGTGATGATACTGGAGCCCAACAGAAGAAGAATGGTTCCTCTTCTTTCCTGGTAACAACTCAACCAATGAAAAACCACTGGACTCTTTGTTTACTAGAATCCTCTCAACTTCCTTTTCCCCTCTATAATACAGTTTTCCTTCTCTTGTCAAGTGGGGGCTTGTACACGGCTCACAATGGTTGTAGACCATGAATTGCAACTCTTTGCTGATCCTGAATAAATCCATTTTTGCTTTAGAAGTAACTGGCAGTCTGTTTTAGGTAAACAATATCAATGAAAGTCCAAATCCCACACTGGATTAGATTCAAGAATTAGGTTCCTTTTTTTGCTGCTCTGGGGACAGCAAAGAAAGGGAACTCCCTTTCTTGTAGCAAGAGGTAAGATCAGAGTTCAGACTGGGAAACTACCATAAATTCCTGAAATTGTGTGTGAATTAAAAATGTTTGAGTAGGATTCTTTTTTCACGACCTTTGATATCTGCTTTAGAATTTTGTTAAATGTTTTATTGGGGTTGTAAGATAATAATAGCTTTTTATTAAAAGCTTTGAGAAATTATAACTGCCAAGACCCAGCCACTGTAGTGAGTGACTACAATAAGTGATTATTGTGATCATTCACAACCACGGCAGGCATTACCACTCCTCTTCAATGTCTGGTTTTCCTTCACCTTCGGGCAGGCAGATGGGTGGGCAGCTTTTCCCTACCCTGCTGTCCTGAAGATAGGTATGCATGCAATTTGCTTTTCCCAGGGTGTGTGAGTGGAAGTACTATGTGTTAGTAATGACTCAACTCTTCAACCTGCTTGTCCTTCCCATTGTGATTGATCACGGACATGCATGTTGATGTGAAGATGCTGTAAGACTCAAGCAGGTGATAATGAAGCCAACATGTGAAGGTAAGCTGCCCCAGAGTGCTGTCTGTTGTCTGTTGTCTGGGAGAGAGAGAGAGAAACTTTTGTTGAACTTTTTTTTTTTTTTTAAACCGCAGCTTAATCTAGCTTATTCTGATAAATAAAATGACTGAATTGAAAAGTATAAAAAAGGCAAGTTACAGAATGCCTACAGGTCTCCCTTCACCTACGTGAAATGTTTATAGTGGTTCCAAGTATAAATCCTTATACTTAGAATGTAAAATTTTATAACAATAACTAGGTATAAACAGGGTAGTAATAACAGTTAACATTTAATAAGCTCTTTCTGTATGCCAAGACCTGTTCTAAACCCATCTAAGCTCTGTACATTCTCTCATTTAACCCTCATGACAATCCTAAGAGGAGACTTTTATTAATAGGGCCATATTACAAATAATAAAACTAAGGACAGAGAGGTCTGGGAACTTCTCCATGGCAAATTCAATGTTCAAACCCACACGTGTCTGTTTTTAGGTTCTTTGTGCTTCCAGATGTGTGCGTGAAAGGTGCACAGTAATTGACACTGATGTCTGAATGTCCTGAATCCTGTGTTGTCTGAATATAAAACCCAGCCTTTTCTTCTACTATAATTACATGCATCAGAATTTCAAACTTGAGATCCTTTCTGCTACTAACTGTAATCTTTGAACTAAAAGACGTGATACAGATTATCAAGAATTATAACAGTTTGACAAAATGAGAACCCTTGATTAGCCTATGGATGGAAATCAGTCAAAGCCTAGTCAAAATGATTTACATGCAAACCTTGAGAAGTTTGCATGTAAATCATTCTACACATACATGAAAAACACCACAGATAAGGTGAGAAATCTTTGATTATGCAGATCACTTCATTTATTTAGCACCTTTGATGTGCAAAGGACAGTACTAGGTGTGATGAAGATTCAGAGATGGATAAACATAGCTTAGAGAGCTCAGAACTGTGGAGTATGTGACATCAATGATAACAATAATAATAACAACAAAATCTCTGAGCATTAAAAATGTGCCAGTATACCAAAAACCATTGAATCTGCACTTAAAAATATGTGCTAGGCATTTCACATACATTTCTTATTTAATCTCCAAATTAATCTTATTTAATAGTTGTCCACATTATAAAATATCCATGGCTCAGGGAGGTCAGGTAACTTACCTGAGGATACACAGTAGGTGGTAAAGCTGGGATTCACATGGAATTTTCTTGGACATCAAGGCCTATGCCTTTCTTTACTAGTATTTCTAAAGGTGTGTTAGATCTATACTGGTGGTAAATCAGAGATTTTAATGTGGTACAAAAATAAGCAGCTTATTTGAAGAGTTAAGGGTTTTACAGTTAATTTTCTACTTACTAAACAATAAGAATATATAGTTTTAAAGTAAATGTTTTAAGGTAGATAAAATTAAATTGATTTAAATGAAAAATAGTATTTAGGTTTGCAAAAAAATGTGAAGATAGCATTTGAGTGCTTAAGTGTTGAAAATATTGCTCTAGGCCACACTGTAGTATGGCTGCAGGAGGTCTGAGGGCTGAGGCTATGCTGCTGTAACAAACAAGCCCTGAATTCAGGAGTGTAAGAAAAATGGCTTATTTATTTATGGTTCACATTATATACCCAACGACAGGAAGGGACAGTTGGGGGTGTGGAGGTGTCTCTTTTCCAGGTAGTCACTCAGGAACCTAGGTCCACTAGCTTATGTCACTCAATGGGAGTCTGGAGGATTAAGCAGGGACCATCCATGAAAAGTTAAAGAATTTGAACTTTATCCTGAGGGCAAGAGATCAGTGCTTTTAATGCCTTTTGCTCTATTCACTGCAAGCATAGGCAGTGTCATGGCTAAGAAGATAATACAATATGTTGCCTGGGGACCCATCACTAAGATTTTTGTGATTCAAACCTAATATATGAAAATCCAGGCTTATACTGCAAATAAATATGGGGATTGCTCAAACTGCAAAAGGATTCTTTGCTTAAATAAAGGATTAATTGCAGGGTGCTCTTTAAGAGTAAATATTCCTTAAATGGGCTATTTGAAATGAATATTTATTTAATTCTGTGTAAACCCAGCTTTTTAGAAGCTCTTCTGTGATGGGAGTTTTACCTGTTTCACAGTGAAGGTAACAATGTACATATTTAAGATACGTGAATATTGTTTCCACTAACATTAACAGCAGAATGGAGTTGTTGGGTTTTTTTTCCCCACGTGAATGCAATGAAAGCAAGTGTAATTTAGACTCTAAGCATTGGAACAAATACAATTTTGAGAGGCAGGAACATTTCTTTAGTGATTATTTGAGCTCCCAAACTCTTAGTTTATGTTTCTATAATACCGCTTATCAAGTAGAATTACAGGCTTACAGGGCTGTCTTCTTCACTAGCTCTGTCACTGAGGACAGGAGATGTTACTTAACGTTGTCTTTCCAACACCTGACACAGGTCTGGGCTCTTAGTAGGTGCTCAATAATATTTGCTGAGTGACTAAATAAATACCTTGCATTTTCAAACCAATTTCTAAAGCAGAAAGCTTTTCTAATCAGTTTTGCCTCTGCCGACCATGACTTTATTCTTAATTCATCAGTCCTTACCTCTCTTTAGTTTGCAGGTTTGCTAGAGATAACAGCTAAATCTTTCCTCTAAGTAATCCAAGATAAATAAGAAATACACTTCAAGAGAGCCAATGAATTCTTAAACTGTTGATTCCTGTGACTAAGTGAGAAAAATGAATGTATCTGTGTAGTCAAGAAATAAATTCCTGGCAACCTTAGCATAGTTGTCTAGTTTTGAGACATTAAGGCCAATTTATCAGCCATTACACTCCACGTAAGTACTAATCAAGTTTGTGTCCCCTCCAAGCTAAGTAATAGAGAAGAACTCTGATTACAGAAGAACACTAAAACCATCTATTATACAGTCTTAAAATGCTTGTGACTTTAATTTCCATGAAGAGCATATGCTTATTGTGTTTAAATATCAGTTTTACAAAAGACATACATCACAAGTGGGACAGTCAAGTAATTGGAAAATAATTTGCAAAAACTTGAGTCCTTCCTTTATCACCTCCCACTTTGCAATTTTTTTTTTCCCTTTTAGGTAAATTTTTATTACATCTCTTTTTGTCCTAAAGTGTATGTATTGACAGAGCTTCAGCTTTCAAATTCGTACCACTTGTGCTGTTGAGAGCTCTGATTCCCAGGTGATCTCCATTCCCTCTATTCGAGTTTAAGCATCATTTGTTATCCTTGAAATTTATGTGACAAGCCAGAATTGTGGCCATGTACGCATTTGCTTCTGAGAGCGCAAAACATACAAAGCGAAGAGGTAGAAAGCAGATGCACTCAGGGCTCAGATTAGCACTTGAGCTCAGTAATAAAGGACCTGCCAGTAATTAAACCACTTCAGAATAATAAAATGATCGTACACAGTATGGAGGGAGGCCCACCATTAGATTGCTCATCATAGCTAAAGGAGAGGAGGACCTGGGCTTCCAGGGAAGAGGTATTGACCTCCAGATGCTTTCTTTGGACACCTCCAAAACATGACATTGTTCAGAGGTATTAAATCAGTGCATCTTTGTTTAGATGAAATATAATGCTGGGCTGTTAATATATTGATACTTTCTCTATGTTTTAGAGCATCTAGGTCTAGAGACCAAATTTTTTGGAGTTCTTTGTTAATCAGAGAGGCACTATGTAAACTAGAACAAATTTCCTGTGGGTGGGGACCAGCCATTGTGTACGAGCAGGCAGAGTGAGTCTTCCTCCTCCTGTTATTGTAGTTTCCGTTCAGAAAGCAACACTTAAAGCTATTTAGATGGAGGGGAGTGAATAGGGATGAAGAGGCCAATTAACCAATTTTTCTTGGCCTTTCCTCACACATAGACACATTCTGTACAACACCCCAGTTTTGATGTATTATTTTAATTAATCCCAGTCTTTTGAATCCTGCAGAAAGAAGGTTAGCAAATGTAACAATGCTCGGGAGTTTCTTTATCGTAAAAGACACAAAATTTCAACCATTTAATAAGGTAGATTTATTCTGGGTAGTTTAGCTTGCACATTCACTCAAACAGCCCTCCCCAAAGACAACATTAAAAATGTGATTAGTTAGCTGCCATCAATAACACAAAATAGGAAAATGCTCTCTGAAGGGACAGCTTTGTGGAGGGCACTGCACAGTGTGTAGTAAAAATATATGGCCTAATAAGTTTACATTTGCAGGCTCATTTGTTAAAACTCTTGAATTTCTAATTTGTGTCGGAAAGATAAATGGATGGAGCCACAGTAAAGTGTGAGATTAATACTGATGGATGGGGATTCAGTTTTTTGCTAGCCTCTTAGTTCCACACAACCCAGTAGGCAGTTTATAGGAAAACCAAATGTAAATAAAAAGAAGGACATTATTTACTCCGGTTGAGACCAATTACCAGTTATTTTGTTCCTTTCAACCTTACAGTTAAGGAAATTTCTATGTAATTTAATTATTATACTTTAGTAATCAGAAGGGCTACAATTTATAATTTGATGTTTCTAAGACTGGCCTCCAGAGCTCTATTATGTGAGGAGCAATTAGGGATTGCCCGATTCGTTGTTTTTCATAAAATATTTCCCCAGTCAGATTGTCCCTAAAAATTTTTTTCTGGACACAACATGGGAAGAAGACATGGGTTCTGAGGAAAGGCAGAAGAATGGTAGGCTTTTTCACAGCCAAGGGTTTAGGAAAAACCAAATGTGATTTCTGTAGCTGAAATAAATTTAATGCCTCTTTTTGTTGTCTTAAACCACTCCCCTTCCTCTCCCACTCAAGGCCTTAAGCAGCCCCCTGGCATGGAGTTTCCTAATGCCTCAGGAACTTCCTCTGTGTCACTGTTGGCCATCAGATCAGTAATGGCAACAATGGTCAATGGCAGAGAGGGAGGGAAATCAATACCCCAAACACTTAGTTTGATAAAAATCACTCTAAAATCCTGAAATGGGTGCTCAACATATTTGTAAACTCTAGCTCCTTTGACTGAAGCTAGACATATTTCTAATTGTGAAACATGTTCCATATACTGTGCCAACATTTCATAGGATCTACTTGGAGGGGTGGGAATCAGCAAGTTAAATGCCCCTCCCCTCCTCTTCCCTTCACCCCCCTTTTCGGTCTCTCTCCCCCTCCACCCTCCTCTCTATCAGGGCATCGTCACACACCTGAAAGTGGTCTCCAGGAGGGACTCTCCAATTGTCCCTGAGTTCCTCACTGATTCCACATTCCTCAGCAAGTCCCAAGAGGGAGTGTAGCACAGAGAAAAGAGGTTTGGCCAAGGGAACAGAACAATCTGAGGTGGCTCTGGTTCCACTACCTAAAAGCTGTGTGATGGGTAAGTCCCTTACCTTCTCAGAGTCTCATTTTCCTCATCTCTAGAATGGGAACAGTATTTATCATAAAGGCTATGTACGTTATATGCACGGAATAAACATATAGTCGTGATTTAAAAAGTAGTTTAGGGCTTCCCTGGTGGCACAGTGGTTAAGAATCTGCCTGCCAATGCAGGGGACACGGGTTCGAGCCCTGGTCTGGGAGGATCCCACATGCTGCGGAGTAACTAGGCCCGTGCGCCACAACTACTGAGCCTGCGCATCTGGAGCCTGTGCTCCGCAACGGGAGAGGCCGCGACAGTGAGAGGCCCGCGCACTGCGATGAAGAATGGCCCCCACTCACCGCAACTAGAGAAAGCCCTTGCACAGAAACGAAGACCCAACACAGCCAAAAAGAAAAGTAGTTTAATTCCCTATCTTTAATTAGGCTGAAAAATAACCTTTAAAATGTTAAAAATTGTAAAGGGGAATTTTAAAAAAAATCAATGTAGAGTTAATTGTGTGACCATGTCTGGAGGTGGTGACGTTCCCCAGAGAGCACCTCCATCCACAGGATGCTGAGGGCACTGCTAACAGGTGCTGGCTGGCTCAGCGGGGCTGCATGGGGGCTTCTAACGTGGGGTGGGAGCCGGGCTTCTGCTCCCTCTGCTTCTTGACAACATGAGAAGCCCAAGCTGTAGGTGTGACGTGCACTGGCCTTGGGCCAGTGGCCTCCAGGCCTGGACTGACCTCTCCTGAGTCCCAGTGGCAATTTTTAGCGTAGAGCTCTCTGGCGAGGTTTCTGAATAAACTACATCTGTCCCTCTGGCACTGTATGGTTCAGCTCTTCAAAGAACCATTTCCAGCCGGCATTCAGCTAAGGCTAATTTTAGTGCTGATGGTTTTTGTGTGCTCTAGTTAGATCCGCCCCGGGAACGTTGCCTTGTCCGGAGATCCAATCCGCTGCTCCTCTAATCTGCTGAGAAATGAGCAGGAGGTGCTCACAAGTCCGGCAGTTAGCATTTGTTGAGCACTTACTATGTTTTTTAAAAAGGATCTCTTTTCACAGGAATGCAAGAAAATGACTTTCGTCTGTGTTTAGTATATGACCCAGGGTCAAATGTTTGCATCTGAGGTGGAGTGTGAAGGAATGGAGGCATTGTCATGACACATAACCACAAACTGGATTGGTAAAAGGGCAAAAAATCCAAATGCGCTGAAATTTTCTATCAGGAAACATCGGTCCTAGAGAAGGAAGCAGTATGTAGTCAGAAGATGAGAGGCTCCTGAAAGTTTTCTTTGGCGAAAGTTATTTGTAGAAAACTGAAGCTGTGGATTACTTTAGGAAATTCTAGGAATAGATTTAGCATGCACTTAAGGCTCCCTTGCTTAGGGCTAAGCGGAATTAGAGGAAGTATAAAGCACACAGAAGAGAAGAATTCTCTCCGTTTATGGGCCCTTGATCTTAGGCCACGAGAGAAATTTGTGTTGGTGAGTGAATCCTCCTATCAACTCTAAAATGGAGAGAAGAGCCTTTTCAGAGTTTTCTTAGGCGAATTTGTGGTAAAACATGAAGAAGCAGATTAATCTTGAAACTTCTAGAACTATATTCTCTTACTTAAAAATTCTGAATGGTTCCCTATTGCCTACAAGATAAAAATCCAAGCTCCTTAGCTCCACATAGCAGACTCTGTCATTTTTGTAATATATAAGTTTATTTATTTCTGGCTGCGTTGGGTCTTTGTTGCTGCACGTGGGCTTTCTCTAGTTGCGGTGAGCGGGGGCTACTCTTTGTTGTGGTGCACAGGCTTCTCATTGCTGTGGCTTCTCTTGTTGTGGAGCATAGGCTCGAGGGGCGCAGGCTTCAGTAGTTGTGGTGTGTGGGCTCTAGAGTGCAGGCTCAGTAGTTGTGGCACATGGGCTTAGTTGCTCCGTGGCATGTGGGATCTTCGCAGACCAGGGCTCAAACCCATGTCCCCTGCATTGGCAGGTGGATTCTTAACCACTGTGCCACCAGGGAAGTCCAGACCCTTTGTCATTTATTCCTACAACTTTGCAGCCTCATCTCTTTCATTTTCTACCAATGCATTTTGGCCTCAGTTACACAGAACCCATTTATGGGTTCCTGAGAACACTGTTCAGATGCTACTCCCCAGACTGGAATGTTGCCCTTGGCCTGTGCTGGTGCCCCTGCCTGCCCTGACCTTCAAGGCTGCTCTCAAATGCAGTCTCTATTGGAGCCCGAGTGAGCACCTTCCTTCCCTCTGCTCCTCCCTCATGCTTAGTCTCTTCTAGTCCTCAGCTATTACCCAGAAATTGTGTTTGGCTGTTGTTTCGGCACATAAACGATGAACCCTTTAAAAAGAGAAACCTGTGCCATTGTCCTCACACATAGTGTAAGAACAAAGGCACAAGGAGTCTGAAGGAGAGCCATTGTTCCCAATTAGTGCCTTGTGTTTTGTGACTTGGGTCAAGACAAGACAGATTGAGGAGGGTGGTTGCCGGGAAAAATCGGTCACTTGTGTGTCATGGTTAAACACATTTACAGACACTTTTTAAAGTTTGTGTGTTTGGGGTAGGTCGGGGAGGTGGAGGGTTGGCTAAGCCACAAAGCAAAGGCAAATTTAAGTGTTTGGGTTGACTAATTGGCACAGAGGTCTGAGATAATGTTTCCCATCATTGCTCTAAAAGATTTATATGTTTTCAAGGGACTTTTAGACTCATTAATGAGCATGTTTGTGGCCTTTTGCTCTTTAATGTGATAAAAAGAAATACAGCTCTTCAGGTGACAGCTCTCTGTCTGTTATAGGTAGGAAGAGACTGTAGAATGTTAGTTTGAATACAGCACACCCAAAACGAATGTCCTTTATCTAGAGGCCACACACTTTCAAATCTGAAGTTCCGATTGATCAGACCATGAGTAGATCAAGTTCCTACGTCAGTAATCAATAACTCGAATCCCCCCACATCCAGCCACCTGTCAGTTCCTTGTTTAATCAGAATTTTAGGAAGGATTAGTTCTGCAATGAATTCTTGTGAATTTGCTTTCAATCTTCTCTACGTTGATGACATCCTTGCATATGTATATCTGCATTTGCCTCTCAGTGGGAATGCATATTTGACATTTCAAAGACTACAAAATATGATCTGGAAAATAAACACTGCTGTAGTAATTTTGATGGTTGATCATCTGTTTAATGTAATGTCAGTTAACTTTGAGACTGAAAATTAGGCTGGCTTGATTTGTTATCAATTTTCAGTGCTGTTTTCATCCTGAACAAAAAACAGAACAAAACCTCCATAAGATCTAGGGAGGATGAAGAGTAAAGTTGGATTTTAATCTTTATGGGAAGAACTGTCATGTATTTTCCAGCATCTAAATGTAGGTTATTTAGATTAATTCTAAGACACAAAAGGCATTTTATGCTTTCAGATTTAAGGAAATGATATTCCAGACAATGGACCTATTGTTTCATTCTCTATTTCATTTCATGGTATTGGTGAGCTTCCCTGCATGGAGAAAAACAAGGCCTTTCTTTTAGGTTGTACTGATTCATAAAAATAACCTTCTATGGAATTCTGTAAATAAGGGTTTGGTGAGTTTTGTGTTTTTGTTAAAATGTTTAGTCTTTTTTTTTTTTTTAACTGAATGCCTTAATGTCATACAGACCTAGTTTTACAATTGAATTTGTTATTCTATTTTAGATCTTGATCATGTGGAAAACTTACTTGGAACATAGAAACTTTTATGACTACCAAACTCCATTTTCTGTAAAACAAAGATATGAATTTAAGAGTCCCAGATGTGACAGGATGATAACATTAATCAAGATAGAAAGATTCCTAGACTGGAGTAGGAGAATGAAGCGCTTCAGGAGTGAGGATGGGGGTAGGGCAAGAAGAAGAAGGATTTGCTAGATGATCAGATATATTTGATCACTTTAAAAATTGTATTGAGGGCTTCCCTGGTGGCGCAGTGGTTGGGAGTCCGCCTGCCGTTGGAGGGGGCATGGGTTCGTGCCCCGGTCTGGGAGGATCCCACATGCTGCGGAGCGGCTGGGCCCGTGAGCTGTGGCCGCTGGGCCTGCACGTCCGGAGCCTGGGGTCCGCGACGGGAGAGACCACGGCAGTGAGAGGCCCGCGTACCGCAAAAAAAAATAAAAATAAAAAAAAATAAAATTGTATTGAGACGATGTTGGTAGGATTGGGAACAATTAATGAAAATAACACAGAAAAATTAGCAAGAGAAAAAACTAGCAATCACTAACAACGGGAAAATAACTTTCATTAGAAAAGAAATTTAATCGTAGTACACTATTTTGCTCAGCCATAAAAATTACATTGTCAGAATAATGTAAACAATAAAGTTTTTAATAAAAATTATGGCATAACTGTATTGAAGAGAGGTGATATAACTATATTGATGGGGGGAGAGGAGAGTGAAGAGAACTATATCCTAATCTACCACGGTAGCATGTCAATAGATGGTTCTAATAATGGTTAATCAATTTAAAGTTGATTAAATCAATTTAAGAAAATATAATAGCAATATGAGCATATTATCCAGAAATACAGAGGTAAGGACCATAAGGAACAACACAAAGGCTTGAAGGTAGTTGTCTCTGGGGAACAGGACAGAGGGGTAGATGGCTGTGGTTTCCATCAAAAACTTTGATATTTCAAATTATGTGTGTTATTTTGATAAAAACAGAAATTAATATTTTGAAATGAATTTTCTTTTCCAACTATTACACTCCCGTCTTCTTTCCTTTCCTAAAATTCTAAATACCCGGGCTTCCCTGGTGGTGCAGTGGTTGAGAGTCCGCCTGCCGATGCAGGAGACGCGGG
>NW_006793856.1:2468381-2481434 GCF_000442215.2 Lipotes vexillifer | reverse complement strand
CTGTGGTCCGCAACGGGAGAGGCCACAACAGTGAGAGGCCCGCGTACTGCAAAAGAAAAAAAAATTCTAAATACCCATAAACACATACCTTTATATTGAACCACACAGGGCAGGAAGGCAATAATCATACTGGTTATTCAGTAGCATACACCACAGGATTGTTGAACTGGATTGGGGATTATCTGCCCTTCTTAGATTTATGTTACATATGAGACTCTTAAATTCATCTTTATTTTCAAAAGATGGAGTTTGGTAGACACAAAAGTTTCTATGTGCCAAGTAGGCTTTCCACATGGTCAGGATCTGAAATAGAATAACAACTTCAATTCTAAAACTAGGTCTGTATGAAATTAAAGCATTCGGTTTTAAAAAAATGAACATTTTAACAAAAGCAATAATGTCATATAAGCACAGAATTCACCAAACACCTATTTGTAGGGTAGAAACTTCATTATCAGAGATCTAGTGACTAAAGGGTTGAGGGTTTGCTGAAGGGCTGGGATCTTTCTGTTTTCAATCTGATATTTCACCTCAACCTGTCCTTGGTGACTGTAACCTCTATGATTCAATTTACCCAGATCTCAAATGCTTTGATAAACTGTCTTGAGGGGTTGGGGAGGAATGTTAATTTGGTGCCGTATAGTAGAGATGGGTTATTTGGGCATTTCATCCATTGCACGTTTTTTCAACCCCATGTCTAACCTCCACTTCATATGTACTTGATATCGCCAAGTATTGAGACTTTCTGGGGCTCTGTGGCTGGAAACTGCTTGCTTCTTGTTGGAAGATACGCAGGTTACAACTCCTGTAAGTCAGATAGAACACCTTCAAAAGCGTTTCATTTTCTGTTCTCTTTGTCCTTATGGGTTTATGATTTTCTTTTTTTTTCTCTGTTGTTTTTGTGATTTTTCTGAGAGAGTAAAAACATGATATGTATGTTTAAACTGACCTGTTTTTAAAGAGAAGTCCAAACATTTAACTTATTTAACTTATTAGTAGTCCCACTTGTACTCAGTAAGATAATTTATAGGTATCTTGTCATCGCAACAATCTTAAAAAGGAGATGTGACATCTTTACTTTGTTTTTGTTTGTTTGTTTTGTTTTGTTTTTTGGCCATGCAGGATCTTAGTTCCCCGACCAGGGTTTGAACCTGCTCCCTCAGCAGTGAAAGCATGGAGTCCTAACCACTGGACCACCAGGGAATTCCCAGACATCTTTACTTTGTAAATGAGGAGTCTGAGGTTCAGAAGAAATAAGTAATAGATCCAACATCATATGATAGGTAAGTTGTTCAGATTGTGTTTGAACCTCATCATTTTCTGTGGTGCCATAGTACCTCTTCTTCATGTGAAAGACATGTTGTCTTCATTTTAACACATCAATAGGGCCCAACGTTGCTCTGATGTTTTTACTGCTTTGCTTGTCAGAAGCAGAGTTAAGCTCTATTCCTAGACACACAGCCTCCCAATGGCGCTGACTATTTAGGACATCCCCCTTTTCTTTTTCTGTTCTTCAGGCAGGCTCCCTGTGCCTTACTCACCCTCTCTACTGGGCTCTCTCTTTGGTGCATCACAGTCTATGTGTCACTCCCAGTCTTGATCACCTCTGTACCCAGATGTCACTCCATTTTCCGGCTCCCACTCTCCCAGATGAATGTTTTATACTCCCTCTGCTCTCCTCCAGCTTGAACACTCTCTTTTTCCTACTCATGCTCCACTGATGACCTTGTTTCTTTTATCACTGAGAAAATGGAAGCTACCAGAAAAGAACTTCCACGTCCTTCTACCAAATCTACTGACCTGTACCCATACCACATACACTATTTTCTCTCTTGTTGCACTGGATGAACTGTCCCTGATCCTAATTTATGTGAACTCCACCTCAGGACACAGGATCCCAGCCCTTTTTGCCTACCTGAAGACTCTTGTATCATCATTTTTTCCTTCTCTCTTGGAGGACTTCATAAACATACGTCATGGAATGGTATTCTTCATTAAAGAAAAAAAAATTCCTGCCTTGACTGCTGAGCCCTCATCTACCTACTCTTCTACCTCTCTCCCCCCTTTTACAGAAGAGTTGCTTGAGTGGTATCTCTTTGCTTTCTTCACTTTCCTTCTCACATGATGTCTTGAATCATCTCACATCAGGCTTTTGCACTTAGCACTCCACTAAAACTACTTTTATCAGGAACATTGAGGGCTGCCCCGCTGCCTAGTCCACTGGATGAGTCCCAGTGCTCCTTTACTCAGTCTCTCAGCAGAATTTCACTCTGCTGGCTTCTTCCTTCTTCTAGAAACACTGCACCCTTCTGGATTTTCTTCTTTCATAAGGCTGCTATCTATCCATTATAGACTCCTTTTCCAGATCATTCTCCTCTTCTTGACCTCTACATACTGGAATGCTCCAGAGCTCAGTCCCTGGACTTCTTTTCCTTTTTGAATTTTTATTTCTTAGATGATACAGCCATTTCTGAGGCTTTAATACATCTATACTGATGGTGCCAATATTTGTTCTCCACTGAACCTCAAACTTGCATATTCAACTACCTGCTCAACTTTTTCACTCAACTGCTTAACAGGCTTCTGAAATTTAATGTGCCCAGGAGAACTCTTGATTTTTCCCTTTCACACCCATTCTTCCCCCAGCGTCCCTGATTTCTGTAAATGGTTCCTCTTACAGCCAATATTTCTCCATCTCCAAACCTTGAAATCATCCTTGGCACCTTTTTCTCACACTCCACATCCAATCGATTCAAAAATCCTGTTGCCTCTTCCTTTAAAATGGATTCCACATATGACCATTTTTATTTTATTTTATTTTATTTTTACTGTGCTGTGTGGCTTGTGGGATCTCAGTTCCCCGACGAGAGATTGAACCCGGGCCGCGGCAGTGAAAGCATGGAATCCTAACCGCTAGGCCACAGTGAACTCCCATATGACCCCTTTTTCATCTCTTTCATCACTAGCACTCTAATTCACATTGTTCTTTTCTCTTGCCTTGTCTAAGACAATACATTCTAATTAGTCCCCCTGCTTCCATAGTCACCTTACTGTAGTTTATTCTTTACACAGTAGACAAAATGATACTTTAAGAATGTAAATGAGATAACGCTGTACTTTGCTTAAAAGCATCTTGTTGCTCTGTTCTATTTTCTTCATAGCACTCACCACCTCACCACAATGGGACATTATATCACTATTTGCTAATTTGATTGTATTCTTTACCTCCAGAATGTAAGCTCCATGAGGCCAGGGGTATTGCTGCTCTTGTTTACCTCTACCGTTCAGACTGCTGAAATAAAAATACCATAGACTGGGTGACTTAAACAACAGAAATTTATTTCTCACTGTTCTGGAAGCTGGGAAGTCCAAGATCAAGGTGCAGGCAGATTTGGTGTCTGGTGAAGGCTTGCTTTCCGGTTTATAGTCAGCTGTCTTCTCTCTGTGCCCTCACATAGTGGAAGGGGTGAGGGAACTCTGTAGGGTCTCTCTTTTTTTTTTTAATTAATTTATTTTTATTTATTTTTTGCTGCCTTGGGTCTTTGTCGCTGCATGCAGGCTTTCTCTAGTTGCAGCGAGCAGGGGCTGCTCTTCGTTGTGGTACGCAGGCTTCTTATTGCAGTGACTTCTCGTTGTGGAGCATGGGCTCTAGGAATGTGGGCTTCAGTAGATGTGGCACACGGGCTCAGTAGTTGTGGCATGCGGGCTCAGTAATTGTGGCTTGTGGGCTCTAGAGCGCAGGCTCAGTAGTTGTGGCTCACGGGCTTAGTTGCTCCGCAGCATGTGGGATCTTCCTGTACCAGGTCTCAAACCCGTGTCCCCTGCATTGGAAGGTGGATTCTTAACCACTGTGCCACCAGGGAAGCCCCTGTAGGGTCCCTTTTATAAGGACACTAATCCCATTCATGAGGGCTCCACTCCCATGACCTAATCACCAGCTCCATGTCCTAATACCACCATACTAGGGATTAGGATTTTGGAGGGACACAAACATTCAGTCGGTAGCAGCCTCCATATCACTAGTGTTTAGAAGAGGACCTGGTACTTAGGAGGTGCTAGGAAATGTTTAATGAGTGAAAGAATGAATGAATGGTCTTGAAAGCACTCCTGGGATCCTGTAATTGTTTTTTCAAGTACCATTGCTTACTTTATCCTCCTGCCTTATCCTAAATAACCACTCTCCCGTGGATCTCTTAAATATATAAAAATGTAGTGTCATACAGTTTGTTCTATTGCCCTATTCAATTTATTTAAATATAGTTTAGTATGTTGGAAAATGGAATAAAGTGTATAATAAATAGATGATTAAATACTTAAATATGGCTATTGTAGATTTTTCTATAAAACTAAAACAGTCTTTCTTTATGAACAGAACTATGTCATGGTGTTTTTAGTGGGGAATAAATTTGAGTTAAATTATTTCATCTTATAGAAAGTTTACTTTGAACATGAGCTGTGGTTAAGATGTAGATACCTTTTTGTGCCTTGCACTGTGTGTGCATGTGCATGTGTGTATGTGTGCATGTTGTTTTAGAAGCTGGGGCAGTTACATGGTGGAAGGTACAGGCTTTGCCTGATCCACGTAGCATATGTTTAATCTAAATTTTCTAATAAAGAAAAATGCTTCACTACCTAATGCCCTTCATTTAAAACAGAGAACATGGTTATTGTTAGAATATTATCAGAGACAAATGCAAAATATTATTCATGACCCAGTTGACTTAGGCACAAAGTTTGTTTGCTACTCTTATGTGACACTTCTCTTTTTCTTGGAAGTGTTTGTGCAATGAGTTTTTTCCATGTATTTGTAACAAAACGTCGAGTCCTCCACAGACAGGAGTCTATCAGTTTAACTTAAGAGCATACGGCAATTTACATACAAACTGCTTTATGTTTGGAATATGGGGCTGAGGCAAGAGGCTGTCAGTTTGCTTCTGTGTGAAGCTGGTTGGAGCCCACAGTGAAATGGTTATTACAGCAGTAGCTGAAATAAAAGACAGGTAGGGCAAGAGACTTGGAAGTTAAATATCAGATAGGTTCAATACAGACAAAGCAACAAATAAGCAAACAAAAGTAAATTAAGGGCTTCCCTGGTGGCACAGTGGTTGAGCGTCCGCCTGCCGATGCAGGGGATGCGGGTTCATGCCCCGGTCCGGGAGGATCCCACATGCCACAGAGCGGCTGGGCTGCTGAGCCTGCGCGTCTGGAGCCTGTGCTCCACAACGGGAGAGGCCACAACAGTGAGAGGCCCGCATACCGCAAAAAAAAAAAAAAAAAAAAAAAAAAGTAAATTAAATATCCAAAAAGATCCATTAAAAATGGAACAAATAGAAATAAAAAAGATGGTAACAAGAAGTCCAACTATATTAATAATACAATAAATAAAAATAGATTAAACATATTAGTTAAAGATAGGGATGATCAGATTAGGTTAAAATATACTAGTTTACATCTAAAGTATGAAGGAATAGAACGGTTTAAAGGATAGAAGGACAGTATATCAAGCAAATATTAACCGAAACAAGAGTGGTATGTTATATTATCAGACAAAAGAGGTTTTAAGATGAAAAGCATTATTAGGAATGTAGAGGGTTACTAAATGATGATAAAATACTGAAATTACCAGTAAGACATAGCAACTCTAAACTTGTATGCCTCTAATAAAATATCTTAAACATATAATACAAAAATGGAAAGAACCAGAGGAAGATAAGTCTGCCAGTAACGGTGAAAATTTTATCACACCTGTTTCAGTGTCATATGCAAGATAAAAATAGTTAATAAAGATATAGAAAATTGCACAACACAATAAACAAGTTTGATTTAATAGAACTCTGCATCAAACTCTTAAGGAATCCAAATTCTTCTTAAGCACACATTGAACATTTACAAAAAATGATTATGAACTGGATTAAAAAGTGAGTCTCAACAAATTTCAAAAAAATCAGTATTATATACACTGACCTGTAACCTACATCTCCCAGATCCTCAGAAGTTCTGAAGCTTTCTGGTAAATGCTTGAACAGCAATAGCTGTGTGGGTTAACTCCACGTGGAGAGATTAGTAAGTGCCCAAATGGGTCTACAACCTTGGGTTGTTGTGTTGGGAAAGGGGATGAATAGGCTTTGCTGCAAGCTGAATTATGAGGTGACAAACTACTTCCAATGATGCCTTGATAGAAATACATACACTTGTTTTGCAGAAAATGCAAAGAAACCAACAGCTAGGCAAGAGCTGCAAAGAATGTAGTTAATCAGCAGCTTCTAGTAAGGGTAGTTACGGGAAATCTAGCTGAACCAAGGTGAAGAGATGTTTAGTTTATTAGAGAGGAATGAAAAATTTTTAGGTGCTGAACTATGTCAGAGAAGGTCAGATTATATGAGTTAATGTGAAACTAACCAACTCTGCAATGGCTGTTTCATGCTGTGTCTACAATTTAAGGCCATTTCTTCCAGGTGGTATATGCTACATGTACAGCCACATACAATTTTAATTTTCTGGATAATATCCTCATTTTGGTTCTTTTCCTACCTTTTCTTGTTGCCCAGTCTGTATAGTTGATGGTAGCCCTTTAATTCCTACTCCTTTACATTTGAGTTATTAATCTAGATGATATGAAATTGGATGGACACATGTATATATTACAAACCTCCTTTGATTTTTCTTCCTTTAAGGATGGTTGATAATTCTTGAGGCAGGGAATATATTAAGTGCTAGTTGGGCACTAAACTTTACTACTGACATTACCTATTAAGTATCTCTAAAGGAAATAATAAAATAGCAGCTTTTTAGAGCCCATTTGTGACTCATAAAATATGGGTTAAAACCTCCCATTTTATTATACTTTTACTTCTGTAATTATTACTGTAAGTGATGGAACAGTGCAGGGCAATCAAGAAATCAACTCTCTCAACTCCTACACTCGAAGACAATCTGTGAAAGTCTAAAGAACAGCCTGATGAATTAAAAAATAAATAGATCAAATGACAAGGCAACAGAAACAAAAACCAAACTCCCAATAAGGTAATCAAAATAATGCTAAAATCATAGATCTACAGAACCCCTGAGCCCATACAAACCTGCTTATTCCCCGCTTCAACACTCAAGGACGACCCCAGGAGATTTGCTCAATGTCTCCACACCTTAATTTGCTCATTCAGTAAATGGGACATAAGAATTGTGCATAATGAATTGTGTATTTTGGGGGGGAGCTAAGTGAGCTGATATATGTAAATACATTAGCACCAGTTCTGACATATAGCAAACGGTCAATAAATGTTAGTTAATATTAATTAATATCATTATTATTATAATTAATAATTGTCTTCTTATACATGGCCCATTAGATTGCATTGTGGTATGTCTGATGTGATGTTTATGAAGCTATTTTACCAGTAGCCTGTCTATTTTTTTCCCACCTTGATATGTGCTTGAAGTAGTAATCACAATTGATTTTTGCGGTACGCGGGCCTCTCACTGTTGTGGCCTGTCCCGTTGCGGAGCACAGGCTCCGGACGCGCAGGCTCAGCGGCCATGGCTCACGGGCCCAGCTGCTCCGCGGCATGTGGGATCTTCCTGGACCAGGGCACGAACCCGTGTCCCCTGCACTGGCAGGCAAACTCTCAACCACTGTGCTCCCAGGGAAGCCCCTCACTCACTTTTGTTGGGAGAGGATGGGAAGACTGTAAATCTAGCTGTTATTTTTTTACAAATGCTATGTGAATGCCCTTTATTTCCAAAGCATTACTCTTTTGGTTGTAGGAAGAAGCCATGGTCTCTGGTTTCAAGAATGGTATGGTGTAATATAGTACCCAGACACAGATACAAACACTGTCATACAATAGAGAGAACCAGAAAGGGGTTGCATGGGTGAAGGGAAGTGTTGTGCATGGGCTAAGATTCAGATTTAAATTAAAACAATATTTAACCAATACGCTCCTGGATTTCAGGCATTTTTCTCAGAATTCACTGTCGTTTGGTATTGAACCAATCACCCATGGCTCTAAACTGGGACATTAGTTATTATGATATGCAGTAATCACTTTAAAATCCCATTGCAATAGTGTTATTTAAGGTAGTACTGTCTGTGTTTGAAGCCAGGAGAAAAGAAAAAATGTTCCTTTTTTATCACCCTCCATTGCCCGGATTCAAGAGACTCACGGTCTAGTGAAAAAAGACAACAGTGTATTTATTAACAGATATATTACTATGTCATGTGATAAATTCTATAATTGAGGAATGAAGCAGTGATGTATGTATGGTTTTCCTTGAATTAGTTCTGGTTTATCTCTGGGAAAAATGAAGTTTGTGAAACATGTGTTTATGCCCCTCAGTGCCCTAGGTGTTTCTGTAATCCTTGCTTTTCTGTTCTACACATTGCAGGCTCCTACCCTAAATACTATGCCCATGTCACAGGTTCCCTTTTTACTTGTCATCTAATTCACCCCAAAGAAGTACTGACATTTCTCCGCTTTCAGGGTTAGAATTTCAATAGGGACATCTTGAAGAAACAACTTCTTATGTGCAAAACGAGGAGTGAGTGTTTATGATAGAGGCCTTTGGCTGGCATGCTTGTCTGAGGGTTCCATCTGCCCACCATAAAGAGTCTGTGTCACATGGTGAAAAAGAATGGACCTTGGATGTGACAGACCTGAGCTGTAACTCTTGCTCCCGCGTATACTGGCAGTCTTGGGCAAGTTATTCAGCCTCCTGGAGTCTGTTTCCTTATTATTAAAACAGGATAAGAATCTCTATTTCAGAGAGCCACTGTGCAAATCAAAAGAGGTCAACCTATATAAAATGCCTAATGCAGTGTTTTGTATATTGCAAACAATAGAGAAATTATAATGGGGAGAGACAGACAATAGATGAAACTAAATGCTAAAATATGCTCTTTCCTGCTTTCTTTTTCTCACACCCCCCACTGAAATCTGTCCATTTTGTATCTCCTTTACCCTGAAGCTCTTCGATTTACTGTGAAGTTCCATGGGATTCCTGGAGTTCCATGGTGATATTCTCAAGTGCAGAGCACTGACCTGGGAGCCAGAATATGTGAGTTCCAACCTGCTTCTTTTCATCATGAGCTAAGTGACTTTCACAAGTTGCTCCAAACTTCTGTGATTATGTTTTATTGTCTTGATATTCTCTAAGATTCTTCTCCTGCAGATATTGCCTATTAGAGGTAATTACCCACAGAAATCTCATTTAATTCTCACAATGACCCTTGAAATAGATATTCTCTGTTTCTGGAGACAATATTCTCACCTGTTGGGTCTAACCCAATTTTGGATTCTAAATGTAAGGTTTTCAGTCCAGTTTGCTTATGTCTGAGATCTATTTATACATTCATTTAACAGGTATTTATTGAACTCAGCCCCTGGGTGAGCAGGGAGGTGGGCCTTTTGGAGCCCCTCAAAACCATGCTCATCAAGCTGTTCCCTGGGACTTCCCAGGAAGAGTCATTCTTGGCAGCCAGACTGTGAAGTCCCAACAAAGTGTCCATGGGTAGGACTTAGAAAGAGCTGGGAATGGACTCTGAAACAAGAGAACATTGTGAGAGAAAACCAAAAGCAATAAGTTCATTGATCCTTAAAGAGTTTTCCTTAGAGTTGGCTGGAACTTCAGTCATGGGAGCTCTGGCTGAAAATGGTATTTCTAAAAGAGATTAAGGGTATCTATTCTGAAGATTTGAAGACATTTTAAAATGAGTACAATCTTTTGAGACTGAAAAACTTTCCTGTTGGGATGGAGGGAAAGGGTCCACATGAGCTCTCATGCCTTATAAGGTATCTAACCAGTTACAGTATCATTGCAATGCTGTTCTAGGCCACTTCTAAACTCTCCTTTTTAAACCCCAATAGGTGAAACTTCTCCTTTCACCTCTCATATCCATGTGACCAAATGAAAAATCCCTACTTACTGTTATTAACCTGATTCTCAGTGAGGGGAAGCAGGCCCATTTGCTATGGAAAGGAAGCAAACTGTAGGAAGATGTGAAAGCTCTTCTTTGCTGTTGTTAACATGGCTAACTCTAGGTAGAGGGCAAGTGGGTTTATTTTTATACTAACATAATTAGCAATTATTTCAGGTTGAGCTGCGTTTTTGTGTTTGGTTGTGTTTTAATACGCACAATCAACTTGATCATTAAGAACCATAGGAGGTGCTGAATGTTTCATTTTCACATCTATCAGCATAGATAGATTTAATAATTGAATGCTCAGACTCAGGTGCGGAGATAATCTGTGAACTCTTAATTAACATATTGAAAATAAAGGTAGAGTTCAGTGACATATTTTTTTTTAGTTGGGAGGGTGGGTCCAGCTGGTAAATGCAATCACATTACTCTGCCACTCTACCTTTTACATAGGTACAAGAGTATAAGGTCTGCTATATTACTACTGTGCCAATAATGTCACTGACAATTAAAACGCCAGAAACACCAAGGCAAAAGTAAATTCCTCAAAGTAAAGAACAATAAAACATTTAAAAATTAATATTTTATCTAACCATCTTTTTGCCACAACTGAGTGACATTATTTTTACAGCTTTATTGAGGTATAATTGACATGCAATTAACTGCACATATTTAAAATGTAGACTTTGATGAGTTTTGACATATGTATACACCCATGAAACAATCACCACAGTCAAGATAAATGAATGTATCTACAGCCCTAGAAGCTTCTTTGTGCCTTTTTGTAATCTCTCCCTTGCTCCCTTCTCCAACCTCCTTCCAATCCCTGGGAAACTACTGATCTGCTTTACATCACTGTAGTTTTGTTTGCATGTTATGGAATATTATATAAATGGAATAATATGATGTGTACTCCTTTTTGTTTGGCTTATGTCAGCATAATTATTTTGGGTTTGTCTGTGTTGCTGTATGTGGCAATAGCTTATTCTTTCTTATTTCTGAGAAAATTCTTTTTATTGCTGAGTAGTAATCTATTGTATAGATATACCACAACTTATTTATCCATTCATCAGTTGATGGACATTTGGGTTGTTTCTAGTTTTGGCTAATAGGATAAAACTGCTATGAACATTTCTATGCCAGTTTTTGTGTAGACATAGGCTTTCATTTCTCTTAGGAATGCCTAAGAACAGAATTGCTGAGTTGTATGATGGGTGTATGTTTAACTTTTAAAACTGTCAAACTGTTTTCCAAATTGATTGTACAATTTTATATTCCCTCCAAGAGTATTTGGAAGTTCCAGTAGCTGCCCATCCTCACCAACACTTGGTATGGAGAGTCTTTTAGCCATTCTAATGGCAATGTGGTGAGATCTCTTTGTGGTTTTAATGTGCACTTCACTAATGACTAATATTGGACATCTTTTGATGTGCTTATTTGTCATCTGTATATCTCCTTTGATTATATACTTGTTCACATTTTTTACCCATTTATAAAAATGAGTTGTCTTCTGATTGAGTTGTAAGAATTCTTTATATAATGTAGATGCACTTTTTTTCACATACATACTTTGCAAATGTTTACTCCCAGTCTGAGGTTTGCTCTTTGTTTTTTGTAATAGTGTCTTTTGAAGAACAAAATTTTAATTTTGATAACATCCAACTTATTATTTTATTATAGTTTGTGATTTTTGTGTGTGTCCTATTTAAGAACTGTTTCCTAAACCTAGGATCACTAAGAATTTTTCTATGTTTTCTTCAAGAATTTTTGTAATTTTAAACATTACATTTAGGTCTATGATTCATTTTTTTTTTGCGGTACGCGGGCCTCTCACTGTTGTGGCCTCTCCCGTTGCGGAGCACAGGCTCTGGATGAGCAGGCTTATCGGCCATGGCTCACGGGCCCAGCCACTCCGCGGCATGTGGGATCTTCCCGGACCGGGGCATGAACCCGTGTCCCCAGCATCGGCAGGCGGGCTCTCAACCACTGCGTCACCAGGGAAGCCCTATGATTCATTTTGAATTAAATTTTGTACTACAAATCATTGCTTAGCAAAATTTTTAAAAGACTTAAATAAATGGAAAATTACATGGATCAGAAGACTCAATACTGTTAAGGTGTCAGTTCTCCCCAAATTGATCCCAATAAGGATCCCAGCAGCCTTTTTAAAAAAAAAAATCAACAAGCTGATTTTAAAATTTATATGGAAAGGACCTAAAGTAGCCAAAACAAGTTTAAAAAGAACAAATTTGGATGACTTACACTACCTTATATCAAGACTTACTGTAAAGCTATAGTAATAAAGAAAATGTGAAATTGGTATATAGATAAGCAAATACATTAATGGTACAGAATAGAGAACACAGAAATTAAATGCACACACATATGGACAGTTGGTGTTCAACAAGTGTGCCAAGGCAATTGGGGAAAAAGATAATGTTTTCAACAAATAGTGCTGGAACAATTGGATATTTGTATGCAATGAAATGAACCTTGACATTGTAGACATTTTAATGAATCATTATCAAAAACCTAATAAAATATCATGGTTTGAATAGATTTTCCAGATACTAAATAAATGATTAGAAATAAATGGTTCAATTTAAAAAGTTTAAAAATTTGAATTGGGCTTCCCTGGTGGTGCAGTGGTTAAGAATCCACCTGCCAGTACAGGGGACACGGGTTCAAGCCCTGGTCCAGGAAGATCCCACATGCCGCAGAGCAACTAAGCCCATGCGCCACAACTACTGAGCCTGTGCTCTAGAGCCTGCGAGCCACAACTACTGAGCCCGTGTGCCGCAACTACTGAATCCCACGCACCTAGAGCCCATGCTCTGCAACAAGAGAAGCCACTGAAATGAGAAGCCTATGCACCACAACAAAGAGTAACCCCTGCTCTCCACAACTAGAGAAAGTCCTGCGCCCAGCAATGAAGACCCAACACAGCCAGAAGTAAAATAAATAAATTTATTAAAAAATTTATAATTTTTTTTTCACCAGATAACTGTGGAAAATTCATACACATGATCATATAAATTGTAATCAATAGTGACAAATCCAGTTCATCAGTCTCTGTTTTGCCTTCTATAAAAATATGCAAGGGCTTCCCTGGTGGCGCAGTGGTTGAGATTCCGCCTGCC
>NW_006793856.1:2461486-2466486 GCF_000442215.2 Lipotes vexillifer | reverse complement strand
TTGGATGTTCCCTGTTCACCTGGTGGCTTGGTCCTGATGACTCTGCTGCTGTGATGTATTCCCTTGGCACAGCCAGGGTCCTTCCCCCAACTCTGCAAGTGCTGTATTCTGCTGATCTCAGCCACAGCTTCCATCTGGCTGGGCTTCAACCATCCGCACCACAGCCTCTGCTTCAGGGTCACTGCGTCCTTGGTAGGGTGACCTGTGGCTCACCTTCTCACTTGCTGCTCTGGGCTGTGGAATGGCTCCCTCACTGAGAGTACAGACTGTGAATGTCTGTATCCCTTCCACAACCTCTAAATGGAGCCACCAGAATCTCAGGGCCACCATTTCTGGCTTGCTGTCTCTATGTGCCCCACTGTCATTTCTATTCTTCTGTGATTACCATGTTCTGGGTAAGGGCATAGTGCAAAGTGTCATCTCTCCAGGATTCTAAAGGGGAAATAGGTCCAGAGACACCTGCCTTTAGCTTAACTTTCCATCTCCCTGGGATGGCTACATATTTACTCTGTCTTCAGGGGCCAGTCATACTTCTCCTCCCCCTTTTTCCCTTCAAATTTTTGTCCCCAGAAAGCAGACAAAATTTGACCTGTTCCCAGAAAGTACAATTCTTCCCATTCATATTTGTTGAAAACTCCCCTTAATTCTTTTTTACCATACAGATTATCTTTGCCTTAGATCGGTGTTCTCAACACTGTCATACACAATGCTCCCCTTTTATATAACAAATATTTGTAATATCTTGACTATAAGTATTAAAACAATGACCTAAATTTATTATAAGAAACAAAGGAAAATAATTTGTTCTAAAAAGATGTTTGCCCCTGTATGTAGAATCACCATGAATCTCATAGCCATGAATGTAGACTGATACAGCTGTCCTATTGTGGACTCAAATATCATGAGTGGCAAAAATTTTTGAAACTGTGAAAACTCTTGATAAAATACAATCATAAAAACTATAATTTTTCCTTCATTTACTTTGCAGTTACCGTCCTAGAAAGTCAGTGCATATTAAAACTGGCCAAATAATTCTACATGTATGCTATATATATCTATATGTAAAGCAAAATTAGATCATTATAGATATAGCTTCATTCATGCAATGTTGTGCAAAATTTTGTGGGAACTGGAACAATTCTTCCTTGTGCAGAACTACCTTGTGCATTGTAAGATACAGTACCCCTGCTTCCTGCTAATTAAATGCCAGTAGTGCCCCAATCATTGTGACAACTAGCCTTTTCCCCAATTTCCAAATCCTCCCCTAGGGGGCAGCAGCATTCCCATTGAAAACCATTGCATTAGGTAGTACCTTCCCATAAAACGTTTATGATCTCTGCAGGTCACAAATTAGCAATACTCTGCAAAATTAGCCTTTTGTTCATATTCTCTCAGATAATCCCAGCATCTATGCTGTGGAATTTCTTGGTACGTGTCCCCATTATTTATAGATCCGGGGACTCCCAAGTTGCCCAGACATTCTTTGAAAGCAGTAGCACCATACTATGCTGTCCTCTATTCCTGTCTTCTGCCCATTTATCTATTGAACTATTTTCTCATCGGTTTGAATTAACTCTTAATACCTCTCTGATATGATTAGGAAAACCAACATCCAGAAACTCCAAGTGATTCACAAGGAGTCTCAGAGGAAGAAACTAGGTAGATCAGGACCAGAGCTCTAATCTGTCCAGAACGTTCCTGCATAAGATTATTGCTTCATGAATTAATCCATTGGCTTTTTATTTGGAAACCAGTGTTTAAATAATTATTATTTTTATTATTGTTGATGTAAATCAGTTCAGGCAGGCCTGATTGTGCCTGGGGGTGGTGACACATTGAATTTCTAAACCTGCAGACCTATAAAGTGGGGACCCCACTAAAGCTACAGGCACCTTGTGAGGCCCAGCCTAAGGAAGCCTTTCAACTATACCCATGGTTCTCCTTCAGGCCCAAGGAGTCATGACTCTCCTTGGTTTCTTTTTTTTTTTTTAATCTATTTATTTATTTTTGGCTGTGTTGGGTCTTCGTTGCTGTGCACAGGCTTTCTCTAGTTGCGGTAAGCAGGAGCTACTCTTTGTTGCAGTGCATGGGCTTCTCATTGTCGTGGCTTCTCTTGTTGCGGAGCACGGGCTCTAGGCGCGCAGGCTTCAGTAGTTGTGGCAGGTGGGCTCAGTAGTTGTGGCTTGCAGGCTCTAGAGCTCAGGCTCAGTAGTTGTGACGCACGGGCTTAGTCACTCCATGGCATGTGGGATCTTCCCAGCCAGGGCTCGAACCCGTGTCTCTTGCATTGGCAGGCAGATTCTTAACCACTGCACCACCAGGGAAACCCTCTCCTTGGTTTCTTATTCCATGTTTATCCATTCTTGTAATCAGTCTTTGTTTATTGTATCATCTATATATCTATATATATAAAAGATTTATTTATTGTTTATTTTTATTTATTTTTGACTGCATTGCGTCTTAGTTGTGGCATGTGGGATCTTTGTTGAGGCATGCGGGATCTTTCGTTGCAGTGCGAGGGCTTCTCTCTAGTTGTGGCGTGTGGGTTTTCTCTTCTCTCATTGTGACGCAGGGGCTCCAGGGCACGTGGGCTCTGTAGTTGTAGCACATGGGTTCCAGAGTGCGTGGTCTCTGTAGTTTGCAGCACGAGGGCTCTAGTTGAGGTGCGCAAGCTCAGTAGTAAAAGCAAAAACAGAAACCATTTTATCTTCTTCTGATGTAGCAAGTCTTGTTTAAGGGGGAGAAAATTAGCATTTTCTGTACAACATTAGAAAAAAATTTCTATGTCAAGAGCAAATTTTATGATCCAATTCCCCTAATATGAGTCCTTCTGATCTACCTAACAGTTATCCTTTCTAAATCAAGAAAAGAACATTAGGGGTAATGGCTGAGTTGTGAATGATAAACTCTGTGTGTGTATGTAGCAATTGACTTAACTAGGTGTGCAGCCCTGTGCGCATTTGTGTCTGAGGTCCAAATCAAGCCCTTAACAGGCAAGATTCTTTAATATAAATGAGAAATAGGCTTTATCTTGCCATAATGACCTGCAGCCTCTCAGACATGGCTCTCCACAGACCCATCAGTCCACAAAAAGCTTGGCCAGCTCACTGAAGCCATTATCTTTTATTTATGCAGATCAGATTGTGACAATTCTTGGAATTTTTTGTTTTATCTTTTTTTTTAAATCCTCTTGATATGGCCCCTTCTTTCTGCTTCTGTATAGGCAACTCCCCAAACAAGCATTTTCATGACTGTCCAAGTCATTGAATGAAAATATTAGAGTATAATTTGGTTAGCTTGTATTATTCCACAAAGAAAAGAAAACTGTTTTAATTTTGGAAACTTCTAGAAAAAGGAAGAGGAAAATAATTTCTTAGTTTTTTAAACCACCCAGGGAGTTACATACTGTGCCAACATACTAACAAGTACCAAATCCCAATAGTTTACACTTTCATTATTTAATATGCCCTCTGGAGTTTTGGACGTGGCTCAGAAAAAATTTTTTAAACAAATTTCTTACATATGACCCTAATTTCAATGGATATGCTTTAAAACACCTTAGCTTTCTTCCTTTTACATTTCCCATTAGTCAATAGTAGCCACATATTCATGAATGGGAATTTCAGTAGCATACATCTTGTAAACAATCATACCAGGGTAACTTTTTTTAATGGCTGTGCTTCCAGTGATCTTTCCCTCTTGGGGAATGGGGGGACGTTCAATGGCAGAAGTTGAAAGAAAATGAGAATATTACTTTTTCTTTGTTTTGGACATGCTGCTCAGCTTGCGGGAAGTTCCCCTACTAGGACTTGAACCCAGACCCTTGGCAGTGAAAGCTGGGGAGTCCTAACCACTGGACTGCCGGGGAATCCCAAGATTGTTACTTCTGATTGTGACAGTTTGGTCTCCATTACGTATTACTTTTTTTTTTTTTTTTTCCTGTAGTGCTGTCCTTTCTAGCTTTTATCTGAACCAAGAAGCAAGGCAAGAAGCCCACTGAGAGATCAGACAACAACCATTGTAGGAAGGATTTTCCCACTTGATTTGGGGTAGTGCCAAATTCAGCTGATCCTCAGTGTTCTTATTCTTGCATTCAATCTATGAGCATTTTATTGAATATTTATTATTATATTTCAGTTACTCTGCTAGATGTTATGGCAGATATAAGAAAGAATCAAACATGATCCTTGCCTTTATTCAATCATTTGATAAACATTTGCTATCCACTGGCAAAACAACAATGAACCAGACCCTGTGATCTTTACAGTGTGGTGTGGAAGACAACCTGATAAGTGATGGTATTGTTACAGAAGCTGGATCAGTTGTACTGGCTGCCATCAAAGTGGAGGTTCTGGGGCTTCCCTGGTGGCGCAGTGGTTGAGAGTCTGCCTGCCGATGCAGGGGACACGTGTTCGTGCCCCGGTCCAGGAAGATCCCACATGCCGCGGAGAGGCTGGGCCCGTGAGCCATGGCCGCTGAGCCTGAGTGTCCGGAGCCTGTGCTCCACAACGGGAGAGGCCACAACAGTGAGAGGCCCATGTACTGCCAAAAAACAAAACAAAACAAAACAAAAAAAAGTGGAGGTTCTGGGTGTTACGGGAGCGTAACATACAGGATGCCAACTTAGTGAGTATGTGCAAAGGTAGCAAAGGTCTCCCTGAAGTCATAAAGTTTATGTTGAGACCAGAAGCATGAGACCAAGTTAGATGTTGGGGATTTTAGGGGATGGAGCACTGTCCTTATGAGAAGTGACATAGCTCTGTGAGGTTGAGTTGAGTGGTGCATTGGAGGAGCTAAAAGAAAACTCAGAGCTAGGTAAGACTCAGTTCCTTTTTCTCATTCAGACCATGAGTTTTGAGGGCTGCTCTTAAGTGGCCACGAGTGGCTGCCTTCAATGATTGGAAGTGATGAGCTGCATTAGTAGCAACTTGCCATGTGCAATGCACATCTCACTGGGAGGAGTGGGCAAGCCCCTGGGAAGCAGGGGACGGGGGAGGGGA